>NC_000072.6:16675000-16972500 GCF_000001635.26 Mus musculus | reverse complement strand
CTCAGGATGCTTTTTCTTTTTGAAATTTCTTTTCTCTCAACTGAGAAATTTTTTATTAGATATCTTCCTCATTTACATTTCAAATGCTATTCCCAAAGTCCCCTATACCCTCCCCCTGCCCTGCTCCCCAACCCACCCACTCCCGCTTCCTGGCCCTGGAATAATCTTTGTAAGACCAAGGGCCTCTCCTCCCATTGATGGCGGACTAGGCCATCCTCTGCTACATATGCAACTAGAGACACAGCTCTGGGGGTGGGGGTTATTGGTTAGTTCACATTCTTGTTACTCATATAGGGTTACAGACCTCTTTAGCTCCTTGGGTACTTTCTCTAGCTCCTTTATGAGAATTTTTACACCAGTGGTTTCCATAATGTATACAAGGGCTTTGGGGCATTTAAAAGTGATTTAGCATAGTTTAAAAAGCATCCTTGCCTCTATTGGCTCTTTCATGATTCTTAACAATGAAGTGGGGTGGCTAACTACAAGATTCAGTTTTTTTTTACATTGAATTTTTCAGCAGTCATTTGGAGCAAAGTTTTTCTTCAAAATAGACCCAAACCCTGTTGTTGACGCTCTCTTCACTTCTGTCTGTAGAAAACACAGACTTGCAATTATTTTAGAGAGTTCTTCTATTTATCTTATCTGGGGAAGGGTAAAGGCTACTAAGACAGTTTATCAGTCAAGGTGAGTTCAGGAGCGCCACATTTCCTTGGGTCTTACTCTTGGATCCACCACATTCTTTATGTGGCTTCAAGAGGTATTAGCTGAGAGGCTTGCCTGTGATCGCTTAATCAGCAGGAGGAGCGCATTCAGGTCAGTCCATAGTTGAGCTGCTGCTATTCCTGCTGTATGTCTTCTGAATAAAAGCATCATAAGCAGCGACAATAATATAGAAGATCACCCAGTTATCCAGTTAACTCTAACAAATATTAACAGCAGTGTAGTGAATGCCATAGTTGGTTGTGTGAAGAGATGGTGTTACACATATGGGTTGCATAGATACCAGCTATATTCTGTCCTGTGTGCAGACTTTTTTGGATTACCTGTGCAATTGAGGTAATTTTCAAGAAACAATCTCCTTTTGTCAAGAAGACTAGGTAAGGGATAGGTAGAAAACCTCCTAATAATTCCCAGGACCAATGATATCCAGCAGATTTCTTTGACATGCAATTTGTTTATGAGTCCACAAGGAAGGCATTTTTTTCCTTTATACATTTTGTCTTAGTTACTATTCTATTCCTGAGAAGAGGTACTATGACCAAGACTACTCTTTAAAAAGAAAGCTTTTAGTTTGGGGTGTGCAGTGTTTGAGGGTTAGTTCATTTCATCCTGGCAGGAGGCAAATAGTATGGTGATGGAGCAGAAGATAAGGGCTTTACATCTTGATCTGCAAGCAGCAGGGGATATATATATATATATATATATATATATACATATATATATATATATATATATATCGAGAGAGAGAAAGAGAGAGAGAGAGATGCAGACAGAGAGACAGAGAAAGACCAAGAGACAGACACTTGGTCTGCCTTGGGCTTTTGAAATATCACAGCCCATTCCCAGTAGCACCCCTCCTCAAAAATGCCACACCTCCCAATCCTTCCAAAAAAGTTCCATTAACTGGGCATCATGTTTTCAAAAAGACGAACCTATATAGGCTATTCTTATACAAACTTTGCTAGAGACACGAAAAGACAGAGACAGCTCATGAAGTGTTGTGTACTCTAGATTGTAAGAAGGGTCCTAATCTCCCTCCATTACAGTTAGGACCTCCTTAGGGACTTTGAAAGTGAGGGCCTTAGTGTCTTCAATGCTCTATTATTTTGCCTATCACATTACTAATGGTAGCAACAACTTACTGAGAGCATCTTGTATATATTAAATATGATTATGGGATCAGAATATTCAATTGCTTTAAAAAGCAATGATACCATATTATTAGGATAATTCTTATTAAGATAACAGGAATTCCATATTTATATTTGTGAATTTTATTTTTCGAACTTTGTTTTCCCCTGTATTTATTTGGATAGCATGTTTTAAATGTACTATCTAGAGACATTTAAATGTGTTGAAAACCAATGATTTTTGAGATTTTTGTATTCACATTTGGCAGATATTAACTACTTCAAGTCGTTTTCCAAATTGGCTCTCTTCAGACAATCTTAAAAGACAGACGTCTGAAGCCTGAGAATTACTTTCAATACATCAGAAAGTGAACTTTGAGAAAGGTTGGTTATGCTGAACTCTTTTAATCTACTCTTTATGAGGATCAGTTTTAGTAATGATAAGTCTATTAGTTAATCACAAAGATTTATCAGTGAAACCATTACAAGGATTTTTGAGGACTGCTTTTTAGTTCAATATTTGTGAAGATCATGTAAGGACAATACATGACATATTCCATTTTATAAAATGATGCTTTAATGTTCTAACCAATTGCCACAAAACAGAACTACATTTTTAGTTTCATAATCTGGAAATAAAGATCAATTATCAATGGTTTAGATAGAGAAATGCAGACTTCCCTCATAGAGTAACTCTAGTTTCTGACTATAGATAAGCCTCAGCTGGGATCTTAATAATTTCTACAACACATTTGTCTTTTTGTGTCTATGTTCTCTGTCTCTGTCCTCCAGCATCCGAGGTTAATGACTGTGCAATATTCCAATACACCACCAACTGAATCTGTGCAAATGCTACACTGAAAGGCTCTGTTTCAAAGAAGACGGAATATATACACATCAGGATATATACACATCAGGAGATAGGACTTCAACATTTTATCACGAGGAGGAAAAACATAACTGAGTCCACAAAGTAAAGGAGAAAACACTCATGAGTGGAAGTAAATATTTAAAATGCAAATTTAGGATTTACTGGTTTACACACTGTCCACTTCATTAGCTCTTTTCAAGTGAATTCTTTTATCTTCATCCAGCCTGTGTTTTTCTCCAGACATAATCTCACTATATATCTCTGGCTAACCTGGAACTCAGAGTATAGACCAGGCTGGCCTGGAACTCACAGATTTCTTCTGGGTTTAAAGGAACGCACTGACCTGAATTAATTTTTTTACATCTATCTATCTATCTATCTATCTATCTATCTATCTATCTATCTATCTATCTATCTATCTATCTATCTATCATCTATATATTTATCTATCTATGTGTGTGCAGACACATAGTGCAAGTCAGAGGACAACTTGTGGCAGTATGTTCTTTTCTTCCATCATGTGGGTCTGGGGAATTGAATGCACTCTGACAAGCCCAGACCCATACATCCAAACACACGTATATACACAAATAAATGTAATAAAAAATAAATATGCTTTTTTTCTTGTATTCTACTGGGGGTGCAGGGCAAATGAGTAAACAAATGAGTGAAATATTGTGTGTTTATCTCTATGAAAATAGCTTCACAAAGGTATTGCTCATATCCAGCCTCAGAACATTCATTAGTACCTCACTGGTAATTAGGGATAGTTTTCAAGTGTTGCTCTCACTCCCCGTTGTTCTTTCTTTGAAGGCACATCCTTATTGTATAGATTGTGGAGTGTTTAGAGACGACCCCTGTCACACTGAGCATCCAGTACACAGTCCAGCCTTTTAATGATGCATCATGAGCATCAAGATCGGTGTTGTTTGATTTGAACAGCATCAGCCTTTCCCTTTTTGTCTTTAGAGACTCCTAACAGCAAAGTAAATGTCTAGAGCAAAATCAGAAAATGTGGGTACGACATATTATGACCGCTTAAAGCAGAGTTAAAATGAGAAGGGTTATTTAAAGATAGAACATAGAGTATTCTAAATTCCCCAGGGTGTTGGATTCGTCTGGTCACTTCACACTGTTACGGTGTCTTACACGGTGGAAGTTTATAAAGACCAGAAGGAAAACGATGCTTTTCTCGATGTGAGGAGCAGGGTCTGAAGGGCCGTTCGCTAGACAGTCTTCTAGCTGATCCTCATTTCCTTTTCATTGCCATTTAAGAGGTTACCCTGAGGACAGCACTCCTCAGTCTGGGGGAGACGTGGTGTCTATTGTGGGTAGTTGTTCCTATTTTGTGTTTGTTTCTCCTTTAATGAGGACACAACTTTCATCCAGGGAGCTGTGCGGGTCACTTGTTAGTGTGCTGAAATGCACCGAGGTGCTCTACCAGCTGGAGATTGTGCCTGGTAGTTGAATTATTATTATTATTATTTTTTGCACAGAGAATGATTTTCCTTTTGACATATTTTAATATACTTGCACACAGAGAGCAAGGGTGGGTGAACAGAAAACAGACTGTTTTATTAACCCAGCAGTCACCTTTGAGGCTGGTGCTTGTCCACTTTCTTCCTTGCCTTTGTACATAATCCCAAGAGACTGGTACCCTGGCTTTGCTCAGAATAACAAAGTCAGGCACAAATCTCCAAACACAATTGTTAGCCGAATACCAACTGTTCCTTCTCATCTTTTTTCTTTCTTTCTTTTTTTAACTTGAGCATTAAGAATTGCATCTTCATGGGCAATGCATAACCACTAAGGAACATGTCTGCTATTTCAGATGCCTTCCTAGCATTCGTGACATTTATCTTCCATCATGTAATCTGAGGTGCTGAAAGATAATCATTTCTTTGCATGTGTTCTGCGGAGCATCCTCCACCCCTGAATCTTCTAACAGTAAGAAGAAAAGAACGCTATGCTAGAAGCTTTGACCAGACGGCAGTTTCAGCTGCAAACACAATTAAGAGAAAGTGAGCTAAGACTTCAACTCGGTTTGGGAATCGGGAGCCCAGCAGCCTAAATTTCACATGCAGTTTCCATACAAATCCATGGTTTGCAGACTTTCCCCAGAAAGATCTGAAATTTCTTCAGGTCGCTTACCTTCATTTCCCAAGATATATATCTTTTAGAGCTATACTTTCTAAACAAGCATGGTAGGTAAGTACCTCTAAAATCCCATGTATTTTAATTGTATTCAAAGGCTGAATAAAAAGGGGAATAAAAATCCAGGGTAAATAAAAATCCACAATAAGCGCTCACTGGGTGGCACAGAGGAACGACGGTGAGGATGCCCACTCTCCTCCACAGAGTGTTATTTTTCTCTTCCCTGTTCTTACCTTCTTCTGCATTCTCAGCACAGTAACACAACGACAAGCCCATGCTACTTAGGATTTGATGTCTTGGAACTTTTATATTTTACAAATGAGTTCCGTGTCATTATCTCATTTAATGTCATCTCCAAGCCAATCAGTGGTGTGTTGACCAGTGGGAGGATTAGTGACCACAAGATCTTTAAAAAAGCCCTCTACAATGAAATAAGTAGTATTTAGGAGAGATATGTTCTTTAGAATTCTTACTCTATGTATACTGGTTTTGGGATACTGGTTGCATCAATCACCTATCTCTGCAGAGTTATTTAATGTGAAAGATAATTATGCTGAGAACAGTCAGGCTTTATGGTTATATTTGTAGTCTCTGTCTTTGTAGGCAACAAACATATTGGGAATGGAGTATTTTGTACTAGGGTAGGAGTTCAGAGTGGTTAACTTGGGGACCACTAGGATCAGTGACTTGGGTCAATCACCTACTTGATGAGCAGAAGCTAGTTTGCAGCTCATATCTCCATCTCTTTGGTAGCATTTCTAGAACCCAGGCTAATTGACTTGCCGCCATTGAGCATACACTTTTGACCAAATTCTTGACGTGTTATTCTAAGATAAAAGTATGAAAAGAGGCCGTGCCATGTCCAAGGAAATAAATAATTAGGCTGAGAGAATGATGGTATGTGATGGTGATACAGCTGACTACTACGTGTGGGTGGGTGGTATCAGTGAAACTTTAACAGATCCATTTTCAAGAAATACCCCATTCAATTATCTTTGAATTGGTTTTCACAGTACTTTATATGTAGTCTTAAAAATGATACCATTAACTTTTAAACTATTCTGAATTAAGTTTACTTATTTTACGCAAACATTCCGAAGTCAATGCTTGGACGGTAGCTAATATGTTCTGTTTACAGTTATTTCTGACATTCTTCAGTGTCCTGCTTAGTCTTGATTTCTTCCCTGATATATTTGAAGTAGTGAACTTCTAATGGAAAAAGCACATACCGGTTTTTAAGTCTATAATACAAGTCTCCTTAGGAATTCATTATTATCCTCACATCCTTATTATGAAAAAGAGTCCTTCTTTTTAAGCACTGATTAAGCAAGTACTCTGAAATGGCTTTATGTTAAGCACTTTACATGCATTATTAAAATTGTTCGGGATTCCGGCAGAGTCCCATTTTATGGATAATGAACTGAGGCCCAGAGATATTAAGTACTTGCATGACTAACAAAAAGCATCACTATTCCATGTCCATGCAATGATGATTGAGCAGAATCACTCTGCCTTGTTTGGTCTTACCGCTTTTTCACTGGCTTTATTAGCGAGGTCTGCAATGGTTTATAAGATACATAGACTAATCTGAAGTAGATTAAGCCAAAGATATAATTTACTGGCTCCTAGAACCAGGAAGGAAAGCTGATATAGGGCCATGAGTGGAACCAGAATTTCAAGTAACTTGAACGTCCCTTTCTCATCTCTGCTTTTTTCTGTATACTGCCTTTGTTCTTGGGCCAGTTCCTCTTTTCAGCCTTCAGTTCCTCGAGGTTAGTGTTCTCACATCTTGCAGGAAAAGGAACCGAGGCTGTAGTTAGTTCAGCTCCATTGTGAAAAGTTTTAACCAGGACTTTCTGGGGTCACATGTCTAGGCCTTGACCTGGTCGTTGGGACCAAGATGGTAAGTGCTACGGTCATAGTGGGGGAAAGGGGACCTACTGCTGCAGGATAGAGGGATTTTGGCTATTTTTGTCGGTTAAGCTAAATGTTGTCAAGTTTGTTATGAATATTTGAAGTTGATTTGATCCAGATATAGTCTCCAGTTTGTTTATCTAAAATGGAAAATTCAGATTCAGGTACAGAGCAAGATACGTTTTTAAAACAGACAGACTCAAAGAGGGCATTGAGCCCCATGGGTTGCACAATGTAGACCTGTGATGTCGACAGATGACTTAGGTGCGGTTGGCGAGCTCTCTCTTTTGTTAGCATATGCCAGTATCTCGAGAGGTCTGTCTGAAAAGGTGTGACACGATGAGAATTGGATTTCTTTATTTAAAAAGCTTCTTCATATGTGGTGACCGTACAAAGTTGTTTCCCCACTATGAAGCTGTGTTTGAAGTCATCAACCAGCTTATACCATTGACTTTTAAACCATCAGTCACATCTCTGTAGAAGATGCTGATCCCTAGAGACTTGCACCATCACAGCTAATTAAAATGAAGTTTTGAAAATTTCAGTTAAATGAATAGATCTGAAAAAAGAATTATATTGAATGAGACAAAACCACAACCCCAAAGAAGTACAGATGTTCATTAATCAACAAAATAATATTTCTAAGTCCATATTATAAGCTAGCCCAGTGCTGAAAGTGAATTGAAGTACCCAACGTGGTGAACTCTTCTTAAAGAGTCTGGTTTAATTTTTTTTTTTTTTTGATAATATGTGGAAGTAAAACTAAGAAAAAATGTACTAATTTTCTTTTCTACAATAATTTTAGTTTTCATGAGGTTTCCACTATTCTCCCAGCGAATAAAAATCTCCCTGCGGCCGGGCAGTAGCAGCACCCGCCTTTAATCCCAGCACTTTGGAGGTAGAGGCAGGCAGATTTCTGAGTTCGAGACCAGCCTAGTCTACAGAGTGAGTTCCAGGACAGCCAGGGCTACAGAGAAATCCTGTCTTGAAAGAAAAAAACAAACAAACAAACAAACAAAAAAACCAACAACAACAACCAACCAACCCAACCCAAAACAAACAAACAAAACTTAAACCCCCCTGGGAATGGCAAGCAGTGAGAGAGGAGGAAGTGGTAAGAGTAAGTGGGAGGAGCTGGCTACATGTCGAGAGAAAGATGAAATCAACTTTAAATGGACAGCTAAGAGGGCCACAGACTGTGGGTAAACTCTCAGAGAGTTTGAGACTGTGAAGAGAGCACCCATGTCCTGGGTGGCTGTCCCCGGAAAGTTCCCTTCTCTGATGCTTGGCTATTCCACTCACAGTCTATGCTTTGGAAAACAAGGCTCATAGCTTTTCAATTTTTAAACATTTATCAGCATAGGAACACTGTCATCGGTTTTGAAGAAACATTTATTTTTGTTGCTTCTCTTCCAACTGTTTAGTCACACTCCCTTTACCCCTCTGCACCTCCCTTGTCACTCTCTTGTGGTCTTTTATCCAGTTGCACAAGCTATACTCACTTGAATGCCCCTTACTAACATACATAAGACATCAAGGCTGGTTCCATTTCCCGTTTTAACAACGGCAGTGCCAGTGTTTAGTGTTGAGGAACTAGAAATTTTAACTACAGCAGTCAGATGAGAATTTCTTGCCCATAGAGGCCTGCAGGGCTATTTGTAAACCACAGCTTCTCATATTCTGGTGTGCTCAGTGCTAGGACAGAGACAAAAATTCTTTTTACTTATGTCCTTTCTATTGGCATTTCCAGACTTCTGCAAACTGCCCCCCACATTTAGATTATTTAATTAGTGGCTTTGTTTCAGAACAGGGAATCAGACCCTGGACGTGTGCTTCTTTTTGTTTTCTTCTGCCTGTGTGTCTTTCTTTCTGTCTATTTATCTATCTATGTGTGCTTTTTCTTTTGAGAAAACATTTTACTTCTACTTGGCCTGCTAGGAACTTCTCCCCGTTCTTTTTCTCAGTGTTGGCATCTTTC
The DNA here is from genome assembly GCF_000001635.26 of Mus musculus. NCBI lineage: Eukaryota > Metazoa > Chordata > Mammalia > Rodentia > Muridae > Mus > Mus musculus. Next base: position 16,963,733 of record NC_000072.6, on the reverse strand, counting down.
TTACTTTCCTTGGTGCCCTGTGTTAAGAGAGCTGCCTGGAATGGACTTAGATGCAGAAAAAAGAAAAACACTAGAAGTGTTTATTAAAGATGTTAATCTGGATACACAGGTCAAAGTTAAAAACAAGAGCAGACAATGCAAAACCTTGAGTCACAGGATTAGCTGCCGGCTTCCTGTGCTTAGATCCCATTTTTTTCATTTGTACTTTGAATGTTCTGAAGTTGTTAAATAGCTTGTAAGATCTGGTTATCTCCTTAGATATGAATCTCATTTAAATTTATGCTGGACACCCTTTAGAAGTTACCTATTTCAAAGAATTCTTGAAGCCACACTTTTAAAATAAAACTCAGACTGAGAGCAGGAGAGAGAGAGAGAGAGAGAGAGAGAGAGAGAGAGAGAGAGAGAGAGAGAGAGAGAGAGATATTATATCAAGTTGGCCTATATATTATACCTTAATACTTTAAACTTACATACTTGAAAAGTCCTTCTGTCTTTAGTATTGATAAAAGAGACAGAAATTACAGAAGATATAACCCAGAAGGTAGGATGGAAATTATATATTGTCTGTTGTTTTCTATCATACTAGGTGTATGTCTGTTTGTCTGTCTGTCTGGTTTTTTTTTCCCTGAAATTTCCTTGGCTGGGAGGATGGGGAATACACAGTTTAGACTCAAGCAAAGGATCTCCTGACATTTGACAGTGAGCAGCAGGTGAACTGAAAGGGCAGCTATGCTGTGTTACATTTAGACTTAGTAGCAAGACCCACTGGAGAAGTCTGAGAAATTCATGATGCTGTCTAAATAGCCAATCATTGAGCTGATCACAGAGTCCCTAATAGAGATATAAGAGAAAGGACTGAAGGAGTTGAAGGGGTTTGCAACCCCATAGGAAGAACAACAATATCAGCCAACCAGAGCTTCCAGGGACTAAACCACCAACCAAAGAGTACACATGTAGGACCCATGGCTCCAGCTGTATATGTAGCAGATGATGGCCTTATTCAGCATTAATCGCAGGAGAGACCCTTGGTCCTGTGAAGGCTCGATGCCCTAGTGTAGGGAATGTGAGGGCAGGGAGACAGGAGTGGATTGGTAGGTAGAGGCACACCCTCATAGAAGCAGGAGAAGGGCATATGGGATAGGGGGTTTTCAGAGGGGAAACCAGGAAAGGGGGTAACATTTGAACTGCAAATAAATAAAATATCCAATAAAAAATGTATTGTAAACCCATGACCTTGTGAAAAAATTTTATAGTCCAAGTGTGGGAAGCAGAGGAAGTACTGATGAACATGGGTAGTTTTTATGGGCAGGCCCACGTCTCAGCACCAAGGTGACTGGCACCAGGTGGCAGCAGCAGGTTCGTAAGGTGGATGAAGGGGGAGAATGTACCCAAAAGATGTAGAGCTGGACCCTGTGGACTGAGGAGATACATAGCCAAAAGGGAAAAGAATCTTAGCAGCTTTAAATGCTAGAGGGTTTGTATCTGGTAATTGTATGCATTTTGTATCCATTCATGCAGGTGAGACTATTGAGAGTAGGAGCCTACTAGGCCTGTGCTTTTTCATCCAGTGACCCCTGTTTACACTAACGAGTCCCTCCATTTTAGGGGTTACTCTAACCACCTGATTCCATTGACCTCAGTTCAATTATATGACTATATGTTGTTTGTTACAGCTCTGTGATTTAGACAGGATAGTTGAGACTAATTGGGATCCAACTAATTGGGACTAATTGTGTGTTTGAACCCACAGTAATGATAGTGTGGACATGGCCCATCACATCAACACATCCTAGAGAAGATCGGACTGGCTTCTCCTCCTAATATTGCATAAAACAATCCTTAAAGCGCTTCAAAAGTTCAATCCCTTTAACTTGCTAAATCATTTGGTTCTGTTGTGCAAGCTGCTGCCACAATCTTCCCTTTTCTCACCCTTCCAGTTGAGGATTGATGTAAACAGTCCCTGGCCTAAGACTGACAATTCATTCCAAACATCTAAGTGATAGAAAAGGTGGAGATGTGGGGAGCAGGTGAAGCCTTGAGTGAATGAAATCCAGAGTGAATATGCATGGTTGACATAAACTTGGGCACATCAAGATATCCAATGCTCCATCCACATGGGAATGGCAAAGCCTGATTGTTATAAAAAATTTTTAATCCCAATCCAAGGTTTCTACCCTGTCATTGACCACTTGGTGGATAAGACACACAACTTTTATTATTTACAATAATCCTTAATCAGCACTTGAGTTGGGTAGATATCTACCCTTTATGCTATTAGAATCTACTTTCCTATTTATAACCTCGAGTTATTACTTACTGTGTTCCATCTGGGCTGCTCTTAACTCTAATTGGCCAGTTCTCAGGGCCATGTTTTCTTGACTGCTAACCCATGGTGGCTTTCTCCCTTCTTCACTTTCTCTCTCCCTCATGGCTCTCCTTTGATACTCCAAACCCAGGAATCCTAAACCCCGTCTATGTCTCTTCTTCCCAGCTATTGGAAGTCAGCATCTTTATTTATCAATCAGAACTAACTCACATTGTGTCACTTGGGTCTATGTGTTGACTCTCTCATCTTGGGGGCCCACACTTTGCATTATAGTACACAACAAAAGACCAATCGTAATACCTGATCCATGTGAAGATTTTGGTAGTATAGCCAAGAAATATCGACCATAATTCTCTCCCTTTTGAATATTTATGACCTGAAGACCATTCTCCTACAGAAACTGATTTTACTGAGATTAGCTATACTTGTCTCTAATGTATTGTAAACCCATGGCTTCTTATTTGTCTCCTCATCCAGCTATAAGCAATACTTACACTGTGCTCAACTGTATATAATAACTATTCTGAGCTTCCTGAGTGTCATGGTGGTTTCTCTATCAAGAGCAGAGTCTACTGATGCCGTCTGTGCTGAGTGTATGTGTGTTTGTCCTTCTTTTATTCCCTCACCACCCCAGTCAGATCTGTCCCTTGAGCTACACTGGACACGGCACCAGGAGTTTACTCATGGAGCAAATGGTTCACGAAAGCTCTGACTGGTTTGAGTGGGAGTTACCTGTTCTCTTAGAGTCCTCGGGTATATACAGACTATTGTGAGTCCTACTGATCAATACCATCATCTACGGTTTCTGTTTAGCTAAAGAAGGAGGAAAAATCATGTAGGACTTCTTATCATGAGCTGCAGCATCCAGGGCACTTAGAATATCAAAAATTTCCCTTCATTCTTACTGCCCTGAAATTTTATCCTAAGTTCATTTTACTCACTTGGAACTTGGAAGATTTTTCAACTTTCACTTGATAGTCACCCCTCTAAAGAGTGCTGCTCATTTTCAACTTTTCCTTGACTAGCTGCTTTATTTTTTTTTTTTTAGCTATTAGTTTGTTATGATGAATATTCATCTATTCAAGTGGCTCTAGAAATGCATCATGGGGTTTAACGAATTAAGTTCTGTTAGAATAAGATAACACACAGGAGGCATAGGGTGGAGGTGTCCACTTTTAGTTGTAAAACAGCTCTCCTAATTTCTGATCATTTTATTAATGTTCATTACTTCTGTTTATTTTATTTTATTTTATTTTATTTTATTTTATTTTATTTTATTGTGTCAGTGTATGTGGATATTTGTTACATTTTGATTGATATCTGTTGTTGACTCCACTAATTCTTTATTGATGAAAAACCAAGGACTACCTGAATCTTAGTTATTTCTAGTTTATAATAATTAAACAGGTTTATAATAATCCCTATAAAAGACCCTTGACCCAGAGAGTCAACTGTCAAGCAAAGATAGTTGAGGAAAAGGAGAATGGTATTATTTTCTTTCCCAATACTTCCTTACTATTAACTCTCTACCACATGCAAGATGGCTGGTTGCTTGGTGGGTTATTGTTTTTAATGAACAGATTTTAAAAATCCCCACTTCTTCTTTAGCTTCCCTTTGAATTTTCTGGAGTTTAGATCTGAGATACTGATATTCTGCAAGTTTTTTGAGGTGTCCACTCCGACTCTTCTGTCCTCTGTGTCAGCAGCAGCTTTTGCAGATTCAGTTGTTAGCAAGAAAGCACATCTCCCATTTTCTGTCTTTGCATTGCCCTTGGTTTTCAGTGTCCTCCCCCACCGTGGTGGGTGAGGGGAAGACTTGCTCATTCTCTGTTCTGCTCTACTGAGCTTTGTAGACTTTCTTCTACTTCCCACACCTATTGAACTCATGTTTCCCAGGAATTCATTCTCATGTCAATTTATTTCCCATCTAGTTTTTCAAAGTATTGGAAAATATCTAATGTATTTCACTGAGGATCCTGCTGTTGTCTGTGGTTTCCTAGCTAAAAGAAATAAATTTATCTTGGCATACTCACTCAAAATGGATGTTGCATGAAAAGGGATCTTGTCTGTCCTATTTATAGGGGTGGCCCTGGTGAATTGAAGCCAAAGGGAGGGCATAAAATATTTAATTAACAAATGGTTCTCCTGACTATTCTAATAATGAGATTCTCTGTTTTGACCTTTCACACTATTCCAGGTAAGCTGGTGCATTCTCATGGCTTAAACAAAAATGCTCTGAGCTTACAAATAGTTTTTCTAGGTGCAAATTCCATGGAATCCAAAGTAGCAATGTGGTCTGTATTCAGTAATTTGCTTCCCTCAAGTTATACCTACTGTTTCCCTCCGGGCTGCCCTTCAGAAACACATTCTTAGCCATGTTCTTTGGGCAAACCTTGAAACTGACATCCTTCTTTCTTCTTCTCTTTCCCAGTGTAATAGAATATTCCATAGCTTCTGCAAATTGTTTTCACTTCTGTCTAGCTTTCTCTAGGGGTGCTGCCACCTGCCCCATCTAGGTCATCATCATTGTGAAGCACAGGTATTACCATAGTGCTTCACATTAATGCCCTTGTTTCCAGTTTCGTGCCTATTCAATCTGTCACTACCACATGTGCCCAGAGACAAATCACCAAGTAAATGTGACATGACTGTGGCGCCCTTCTCCCAAGTGAACAAACACTGCATTAGGAGTTCTCCAATGTCCGTTCATTTCCATGTCCTTAAGTTGATTGGAACAGGGTCCTGAATCCTTAATCTCTTACATTTCTTGATATGAGTACTGGGAAGAGTGAGTAAATTACAAGACTGCTCCTTAGGCAATTTCTTCCACATTATACTTCTCTCAGCTGGATAATAGCTGTGGTCCACATAGGAAAATTTGAGATAGTCTTCACAAGTACACTGTATGCTGTTTTTTTTTCCATATTAAAAATTAAGCATGGATTGCGAAAAATTTCTTAAACAGAGGAGAATGGGGTAGGGTTAATATGATAAAAATGAAAGAAATAGCTTCCCAGTGTCCCTTAAGATTAAAAGTCCACACCAACAGAGAACAAGCAGCCAAGCCTAAAGTTTTCCTTAAGAATCATCTTTGGCTGGGCTCCAGAGCCTGAGCAGTGCTCAGTGGAATCACAGTTCTCAGACATTACGGAATGCTGCAGTTATTTTGTCTAGAGAACTTTCAAAGCAGTTATTACATGTATCTTCTTATGCTCAAAGACATACATCAATAATATCCTTGAGCATTTTCTAATTCTGATAGTTGGCTTAACTCTTTTCGAAAGTGAGCTAAAATACATTCATTATTGTCTCTCCCCCTTCTCCTGCAATCAGAACTATTTTTAAAAAATAACCCTCTTTTGGTGATTGTTGTGATCAAAAACACCCTGTTTCTCCAACCAAATACTTCCTAGTAGCATAAAGGGCTACCATGTGGTAAAGAGTCAGGCAGGCGTGTGATGGAGCAGCAAACAGTTTAAACACAAAAAGAAAAAAAATAACCTAATCCAGGACATGAATAAATAGAGACAGTAAAATAGATGTTAAACATATTAAAAAATTGTTACTTTCTGATTCTACCTTTATCTTCTTGTCTTCCCTTGCAGTGGGGGCAGGTTGCCTTCTCTTTCTTCACCGTTATTAACTTTTCCCCTTTTATCAGAAAAAGGATCTTGCCTTCTTTGATTCTCTTATTGATATTTTAAAAGGACATTTTTCTCCTCTCTTGCTGTCTATCTCAGGCAAGTCCCCTCTCAATTGTCCTTTGTCATTCATTGTCAGTCTTTGTGCTCATCCTCTTATCCTAACCTAGAGTTTTTCCCTTTCATTTCTCTCTGTTTTTACTGGGGTGGCGATGGTGCTTATGGTTTGTGGAAAGAGGAGGCACTGGTGTCGAGAGTCTCAGGTCAGTTTTAGTCATTAAGGAAACTGCAGTCATGTTCATGACAAGGGATTGCTGCATGTGTGGAGAAGACAAGGCTTCTTTGTTTCAATAAATTGCACTCTTATTTAAATACATTGTAACACAGAACTTCTAAATAGCTGATAACTGGGGCATCCTGACTCCGGCTTTCTTCACTGATGGAGGCTGAGCAGAGACAGCTGCTTCAGTACTCCCACCTGGCTTTCCCACACATGCTGCAGGCTCCTTGTGCTTCCTTCCATTCTGTGTTTTCTGTGCCCATCTGCTTGTATAGTGTGTGCTCACCATAACACGTTTTCAGACCCTTGCCATAGGGCAGAAGTGCCAGGCAATTATTTGTTGAGATAGATAGTCCACATAATACTCTAAGTGACATCTGTTCGTAGGAAATCCCTCCCTCGTGGCAGGAGTGTCATCCTGGCAGCTCTTAGGAATATCAAAATTGACACACAAGGACAATTGCCTGTTTCATCTTACCCTGAATTCTCACTCCAAAAGCATCCAATACCAGATGCTTTAGAGGGCCATGTAACCCCCTGACTCACTCTCCTGCTCTCTCTATACCTATAGTAATTGGCAATACGGTACTGTGGGGAAAAATTTTCCCTGACCCCAGCTGGTTACCAAATTACGCCCTAAAGCATGAACAGTGACATACTTTATATTAAATTATAGTTAAGATGGCAAAAAGAAAATGTTTTCCATAATAGCATGCTTACTAGATTGTTTAACCTAAATAATAGCTCAAATAGTAAATTCCACAAATTATGTTTAATAAAACACTGTTAGCTGAAATTATGATAGTCACACATCTTATTTCTTTTAGAGTTATGATCTTTGTGCTTGGCAATTTGTTTTCTTTTGAAGTATTATAAATAAATGAGAAGACAAATAATCTAGAGTCTAAAATTATTCTAAGGACTGAAGTTTTGCATGAAGGTATGAGTAGTAAAACATATTAAATGGTCCTCAGAAAAAAGGAATTTGTTGAGTCTAACAATTTGATATTAAGAAGGCGTGAAGAATTTGAAGCTATAATTTATATGGGTGAATAAAAATTCCAATATGTCTATCTATTTTGTATAAGTTCACAACTAACTCATTTTTTTCATAGCAGTTACAAAGACATTGGTAATCTCTCCAATGATTCTACCAGGAAACTATATGAAATAAAGATTTCAAAAGAACTTAGAATGGTATAATTATGAAAGGCTTATAACATTAAGTAAGAACCAAGTGATCAAGTGTAAGTAAGATCTATAGCTCATTTGGTAGAATGCTTGTCTATCAGGTTTAAAGCTCTGGATTTGAGCCCCAGACCATATTAACCAGGCATAGTGGCTCATGCTTCCATTCCCCGTGCAGGGGAGAAAAATGTAAGAGGATCAAATAGTTCAAGATCATTTTCAACTATTGTGATGGTTTGTATATGCTTGGCCCAGGGAGTGGCACTATTAGAGGGTGTGGCCTTGTTGGAGTAGGTGTGGCCTTGTTGGAGTAGGTGTGTGACTGTGAGTGTGGGTTTAAAGACCCTCATCCTAGCTGCTTGGAAGTCAGTATTTTGCTAGCAGCCTTCAGATGAAGATGTAAAACTCTTAGCTCCTCCTGTACGATGCCTGCCTAGATGCTGCCATGTTCTCCCCTTGATGATAATGGACTGAATATGTGTAAGCCAGCCCCAATTAAACGCTGTCCTTATAAGAGTTGCCTTGGTCATGGTGTCTGTTCACAGCAATAAAACCCTAAGATACCAGGAACTGGGATATTTCTGTGGTAGGCCTAATCATGCTTTTGTTTGGAAGAATGTAGATTTGGAGACTTTGGATTTGGAAAGGGGTAGAATGCTTTAAATGGGGCTTAATGGGCTGTCTTACTAGGAATACTGAAGAGTTTGTTACTGAGAACGATTTGAATTGTACAGACCTATCCCAAGAGATTTCAGTGAAGAATTTCAATATGTGGCCTAGTCACTGAATTTTTGGTATTTTGGTGAAGAATGTGGCTACTTTTTGCCCTTGTCTGCCCGAGGCTAAGGTGAAGAGACTCAGATTAATTGTATTGACAAAGGAAATCTCAGAAACACCCATCAAAGACTTTGTTTTCTAGTTAAGACTTATAAAGAGCATGTTAAACAAGAATAGCAAGCTGAGAAAGAAAAAAAAACTATAAAATATATGGCTTACATTTTAAAGGGGCACGAAGAAGTGAATTGGAGCTGAATCCTGTGGTCAAGGATATTAAATTGAATTAAGGGAGTAGTGACCTTGGGGCAAGATCCCACCCAGCTATGTTTAGGTCCAGGCATGGAAGTACAAGCCTTTAATCCCAAAGGCAAAGATAAGCAGATCTCTGAGTTCAAGGCCACCCTAGAACAGAGCAATTTCTAGGTGAAGAAAAACTTAAATCCAGGTTGGTGGACCAGACATTTAGTCCCAGTATTTAGGAGACAGGCATGCAGCTCTCTGAGTTCAAAGTCAGTCTACAGAGCAAGTTCCAGAACAGCCAAGTTTAGACAGTGAAGGAATTGAAAAAAAGAAAGCTGGTGATAATGTAATAGAAAAAGGGTGCCATGTTCCAGATCCTGGAAGCAGCAGAACTCAGCAGTTTCAGCCACGTGGCTCTGATTTTAGACTGAAAAGCAGAAGGGACCTCTGGGACAATTGATGCTAGTTAACTTCAGCTTAGAAACTAGGGGTTATTAAGAAGAGACCAGCATCATCACTGAGGTGAAATCTGCCAAATGTCTTCTGAGAGCACAAAGAGACTGTGTTCCACAGATAGTCAAGGTTGTACCTTGTACTGCAGCTGTACTTGGTAATGTGTAAAAGCAATCTATGTGGTACTGGTTTTGAAGGCATGGAGAGGTCATGAAATGCAGTTGAGACTTGGCACTGTGAGAGGCAATGGAAGGCCATTGGTGAAGGTACAGCGTCAGTGTCAGTTAAAGGTTCAGGACTGAAGGGGTCATGTAAAGGAGTTGAGGCTTGGCACCATGAAGAGAACCTATGAGAGGTTATTGGTGAAGTATAGGTGCAGCAGAAGACCCCAGCATATTGGAGATACCAGTACCATGGGATGACCACCAAGAACAGCAGTGAGTGGCACTGCAGTGGGTCATTCTGAGCTTAGAATGCTATAGAGGGCAGAGCTGGATAAGTGATGCCAGTCCTTTGGAGGAGCCAAGAGGATCATGTGTGGATGCCAGACACTGAAACAAGAAGCTGTAACATTGAAATTGTCTTGGAGACCCCAAAGTGTTCAAGATGGCAAAGCCATGCATGTTCTATCTGCAGAGGAAAGCTGCTTACAGTTGTGGAACCAACCCAGAAGAAAGAAATTGGTGCAGTCAACAAAGATGAAAAAGGAAAAAAGGATTTGGAGATCTGAAGAACATGTTGATGTCAGACAGGGAGAGGTAGAGTTTAGAATTTGCCCAGCTGGTTTCTTGACTTGCCTGGAGGATTACAGTTAAGGGATTAGATGAATCTCAGGAGAGAGTTTGAACTTTGGACTTTTAACATTGTTGAGACTTCTATAAACTATGGGGACTTCTGAAGTTGGACAAAATGTATTTTACATTATGGTATGTAGGTATGGCCTCATAGACTCATATGTTTGAGTAAGCCTATGGGAGCCAGGAAGTGGAGTGTTATGGTTTGTAGATGGAGAACTCTCAGCTTCTCCTGCACCATGCCTGCCTAGATGCTGCCATGTTCTCCCCTTGATGATAATGGACTGAATATGTGTAAGCCAGCCCCAATTAAACGTTGTCTATAAGAAGTCTATTATAAGAGTTGCCTTGGTCATGGTGTCTGTTCACAGCAATAAAATCCTAACTAAGACAACTACATAGACAGTTTCTGACTAGCCTGAGATGGACAAGACCCAGTAACAACATGCATACATACATAAAATTAAGTGAAAGATTAAAATTAAAGGGTTTAAAATGTGTTAACCCCTTGTATATCCCATAATCTATCAGAGATAGATGGAAAGGAAATTTTAGTAGAGGAACGGAGGATGTGGACCTGTTTAGAAATACTTTTTTTAAAAAATTTTTTGATCCAATCAAATCTGTGATGTCAGGATATCAGTGGTTTAGTTTATATGTATCAGTAGTGGCAGCTCTCTATCTACTCCTAACCACTATTTTTGAATTAGCAATGGCAGGACTAATAAATATCATTTACAAATCAGTAATGGTAAGTCAATCTAGAAGAAACCATAAGGCTTTGTCAAATGGCCCGAATCTCAGAAGCAGCAAGAAGCCCTCAGAGGCCAGAATTTGCAGAAGCAGCAAGAAGGTGCCAGAACATTGCTAGATGGGCTCTTCTCCTCTCCTCTCCTTTCCTCTCCTCTCCTCTCCCCTCCCCTCCCCTCCCCTCCCCTCCCCTCCCCTCCCCTCCTCTCCTCTCTTCTCTTTTTCTTTCTTTCTTCTTCTTCTCTTTTTTTCTTTTTTTGGTATTTTCTTTTCTATGAAGACATGACAAGCAATAACCAACAAAGATCGGTAAAACAAAGATCGGTAAGGCGTACCAATACCAGTCAGTGTCATCAGTGAAGACCAGCTTCAGTAAAGCCCAACAATGGTCAAAGAATGCCAAGGCTTACTAAAACCATCCAGTATCATCTCTTGTCTGTTGGGCTATATGTTTTTTAAAACATCACATATTCCCTCAAGAATCTGTTTTAGCAAATCACTGCATGTCCTTTTTTAGGCTGCCTCCAGTAAAACATCATGTATCTGTTCTTAGTGAAACATCTTCCCATGTGTCTGCTTCAGCCTAAAATCCTCTCATAAGACAGTTTCCAGAAAACATCACATGACATAACTGAATCTCTAAAAAAACCAGAAATTTCTACTTCAGCCTAGTATTTACTATATTCTGCAGTTATTAGTGATCGCACTTACACAGATCTACAGTGAAGAGCAAGTGGGGCAAAGAGAAATATACAATGTACAGTTTGGGGAGAAAAGACGCACTAGAAAATGTAGTGTTGGAGAAAAGTTTGTGTTTAAAGAGAGTTTAAGGAAAGTTTAAGGAATAAAGGAATCAGTAATGTCAGGAAAGGACCACACCCAGACAATCCTGTTACCTGTGAAAGGAAAAGGGATTTCTTAGGCCTAAACAACAAAAGAAAGCTTATGTAAGTATATTTCAAAAAGGGGGATGTTCTAAATCCAGGGAGCAGAACATTTAGTAGATTTACAGCTAGAATTTATAAACAGCAGAGAGGAGTGAACCTAACTTCTTATGACTCTCATTCTTTGTATTGTATATAGAGGTATTTTGTGAATTGTATGGTTTGCTAATATTTTCTCATTCTCCGTTTTTACTATTTTTTTAATTGGACACAAAAACGTAAACAGTGTTTTATTTTAAACATTCTTTCAAAGACAATGAAGAAAAGTTTAAACTAAAATGTATTCCAATTGTGAAATTATTTTCCACATACCCCTTCGACTCCGTGGGTGTTTGGAAAGTTTTCAACAGAATTGCTTATATTCTTTATTTTTTCCTTCAGAATTCTTTTTTTAATTATTAGATATTTTCTTTATTTACATTTCAAATGCTATCCTGAAAGTTCCCTATACCCTCCCCCGGCCCTGCTCCCCTACCCACCCACTCCCACTTCTTGGCCCTGGCATTCCCCTGTACTGAGGCATATAAAGTTTGCAAGACCAAGAGGCCTCTCTTCCCAATGATGGCCGACTAGGTCATCTTCTACTACAAATGCAGCTAGAGACACGAGCTTGTGGGGGGTGGGTACTGGTTAGTTCATATTGTTGTTCCACCTATAGGGTTGCAAACCCCTTCAGCTCCTTGGGTAGGTTTCTCTAGCTCCTCCATTGGGAGCCCTGTGTTCCATCCTATAGATGACTGTGAGCATCCACTTCTGTATTTTCCAGGCACTGGCATGGCCTCACATGAAACAGCTATTTCAGGGTCCTTTCAGCAAAATCTTGCTGGCATATGCAATAATGTCTGCGTTTGGTGGCTGATTATAGGATGGATCCCCGGTGGGGTAATCTCTGTAGGTCCATCCTTTCCTTTTAGCTCCAAACTTTGTCTCTGTAACTCTTTCACAGAGCTAGTGGTCTTTCCCTTCTGTTACAATCCAATTTACCATTTTTTTCTCTTGCAAATTGTCTTCCTGTTGTCAAATCTTTTGATCTAATGCTAGGTGTAATTTGGCAGTAGTTCAATGTTTTGAATCTAAGTACATAAATGATACTGATCTTTGCTTTAAGTTTTTTTCATCCTATTTTTGTCTGGATTTTCCTATTAGTGTGATGCTAATCTCAAAAAGGAGTTGGAAACTTTCTCTTTCCATTCTCATATATTTACCTGTTCTCTTCCTCCCTTTAACTGTCCTTTCTTACTACGTTCATGGCTTTCTTGATTCAATGCATGATGAGTAACTTCTAATTGTATTCCCAGAATTTTGGATTTTAGAATAGGAAACTATGGGTCTTATTTAAATATTTTATTTTAACAGTTTTAATATTTAGGTTTATTGTAACATAATAGCACTAATAAATGAAGGAACACTGAGAGACATTATGAAGAAATTCAGTATATGTGACTGTTTATGGAGACGTAAGTCAGAGAGGGTATCGTGAAGGCTATTCTTGGTGTTCAACTTGACTAAATGAACTATAATTGAGAAAAGGAGGGCACACCAGTGATCTGGATCTCTGGATCTCCAGGCCAAACGACCGATGCTTTTGATCCAGATCAACATGTACCTTTAGTCCAGATCTTGAGTCATACCTTTAATTGGGGCCATACCTTGCTAGAGGCCTAAGTAAGGATAACAGAAGACAAAAGAGTTTCTTCCTTCTTTGCCTGCTTGAAGTCATCTTGCCAGCACATCCATTGGAGCTTACTTCTTCTGGATTACAACTTATACAGAAGAACAGCAGAAACACCCAGCCTCACAAGCACAGATATTTTAGTCAAAGTGACTGCCAAATAGATGTTCTCCATGAATCAATGGATTTTAGTTCATGGGAGGATGGGAGGATGTGTAAGTTATGTTCATTCTTAGTTCAAGGTAGCATTTAGATTAGATTTTAGTTCTCAGTGAATTGTAGAAGTAGCACAATTTGAAAAACAGCATAAATTGTAAAGGAAAATCTCTGAAGAATAGAATCATGGAATAGAGCCACAATTAAAGTCCAAGATATGAGAAAGGAAGCTGCTAAGAGTACGGGTCCAAATTCCAGATCAGAGCTTGGAAATGGATAAAAGTCCCACCAGTAACCAGAACTGAGTTTGTAAGAAAAATCTTCTGGAAAAGGAAGAATCTGTTCTCTCCAGTGGAGGGTCACTGGATGTGTAAACTACAGGCTAAGGGGCGGGGGGGGGGGGGTCAGTTCTCTCCAGTGGAGGGTCACTGGATGTGTAAACTACGGGCTAAGGGGTGGGGGGGGGTCAGTTCTCTCCAGTGGAGGGTCACTGGATGTGTAAACTACGGGCTAAGGGGCAGGGGGGGTCAGTTCTCTCCAGTGGAGGGTCACTGGATGTGTAAACTACGGGCTAAGGGGTGGGGGGGTCAGTTCTCTCCAGTGGAGGGTCACTGGATGTGTAAACTACGGGCTAAGGGGCAGGGGGGGTCAGTTCTCTCCAGTGGAGGGTCACTGGATGTGTAAACTACGGGCTAAGGGGCGGGGGGGGGGGTCAGTTCTCTCCAGTGGAGGGTCACTGGATGTGTAAACTACAGGCTAAGGGGCGGGGTGGGGGAGGTCCTGGACTAACATAAAACAGAATCAATTATTTATTTTTGAATGTGTGGTTGTATAGATGTATATTATTTTTGTTTTATTCTTAGATTTTTTTTGGTTTGTTTTGATTTTTCCCATTTTCTTTTTGAGAGAGAGAGACAGAAACAGACATATACAGAGACACAGAGAGAATGAACATCACATGCATGGGTCAAGAAGTTGGGAGAACCAGGACATAGTTGAGAAGGTAAAAGAATATGAAAAAAACAATTTTATGAAAACAAATATCTTTTAAATAAAAAAAAATTAATCAAGCAAAAAGACTGAAAGACAAGGGGCAGGAAAGAGAGAGAAGAGACCAAGTATGGAAGATAACCCTGTAATATGACAGAGGGAACAGCTCAGGGAAGAACTCGCCCAAGTGTAGTGAAAAGAAAAAAACGGACACAAGGACCTGACAGCGGTGTGACTGCAATGAACGTGAATGGCTTTTGAAAATGTCCAAAGTGAGATCTAAAACCAGGACAGAGATTTAACACTACTACTGAGTGCCCTCAGGGGGTATGAATTGTTGCCAGGAGGCGGTGCTAGTGTGTCAGGTTACATTTTGGGCAAGTTTCACACCTGGGGGCACAGTTTACAGCATTTTCATGAGTGGGATTTTGGATCTTATTAGATATTATGTATAAATCATAGGCTTTAATGTTTGTGTGCATACATGTATGTGCCCACATATATACTCCTTAGCTTTAATGACACCTTTCTGTCCATGACTTTTTAACTCCCATGTGTATAAGTGATACAGTTGCCTTCATGAAAATGTGTTTTCATTTTCAGTAAAACAGAGAAACATCCAGTGAAAAATAGGTATTAAGATGAGTTAAGGTAACAAAGTTTTCAAAATTCAGTGGTTTTTATGGCCAGATTTTAGAGTACATTTTGCAAAGGTCAGATTCTGAAAGGGATATTAAGTAACCAACTCTGTATTATAGTTTCTGTAAATCTTGGATACCATTTTAATGACACCTTTGCAAGTAAGTATTACACCTGTTAATTAAAGTTGAAAAAAAATAACAAGCATCCTCATTATTTGTATCTGTAAGTAGCAATTCACCTGCTGGATATCCTAAGCATATATTTTTAAAACACAATACACTACATGAAATCAGTGATCCTACATTTAATTACCCTCTGATGGGAGTTAGCAATTTAAGTTCAATTTATAGAGTAAAGGTTAGGTATGGGAAACTCATTCTCCTAGGCTTGGGCCATTATAATAATGAACACTAAATTGACCACCGAATAAAAATAATAGTTGAGGAAATCTATCCACAAGCTGGGTAATTTGTAAGGCTACTACATCCCAAGGAAAATGCACTCTTATTTTAAACTTTTAAATACATTTGTCATTACATGGTAGTGCTTACATTAAATCGTAGGCTTTAATGTTTGTGTGCATACATGTATGTGCCCACATATATACTCCTTAGCTTTAATGACACCTTTCTGTTAAAGGTGTCATTAAAGCTAAGGAGTATATTAGTATAACTTTTAAATACATTTGTCATTACATGGTAGTGCTTACGGGAAACTAAATCCTGAATTCTAGTCTAGACCTAGGCATAATGAGAAAAAAGTAATCAGGTTAACAGCAGTTGGTCTGATCCATAGGACTTCCAACCAGTTCTGGCACTATAAAGCCTTCATGTTACTCGCTGCTGGGGGCAAGGTCTCTGTAGTGTTTATGGTCCCACACTCAGGAGTCGAGATTATTTATGTCTACTCTCTGCCCTTAAATTATTTTCAACTACTCCACAAATTCCTTTGTTGCTGTCCAACCTCTGTGTGGTTTCTG
Organism: Mus musculus; assembly: GCF_000001635.26. Classification (NCBI taxonomy): domain Eukaryota; kingdom Metazoa; phylum Chordata; class Mammalia; order Rodentia; family Muridae; genus Mus; species Mus musculus. Next base: position 16,947,901 of record NC_000072.6, on the reverse strand, counting down.
TTTCACTTACATGCATGCTCCTAAAGTTTTCTGTTAGCTTTTGTGTTTGCAAACTCACCCAACTTGCTTTTAAAATAAACTGTCAAATTTGAATAACCTGGGCACAAAGGGCAAAAGAAACCACTAGAAACTTAGGAATAAGTGTTGTCTAAATCACTCTCTTTGGAAAGCAACACAAGTAAACATACAAGCCATTAAGTAAACACACCATCAACCTGAATGGTGTGGGTTGAATTATACCTTTGCACACCTTTAGCTTTGCATACATATTCTATAGATTACACCACAGATTTCATGAGCTATCATACTGTGGTTTCATGAATGTTTTGTCTTGACTCTTGCAAGAAAAATTTCCTTTGAGGACAAAGTTACTGCATTCATAGAGACTTCAAAGTACTCTCTTATGAGTTTACTCAGTAGGTACCCACTAAACTTAAACCAGTTGAATACACATGCTGATGAAACAGATGCAATTCCTTCTACCTTTAAAAGGAAGAACTAATTGATTATTTCTTAGGACTGGTTTAAATGACCAGAGGGGCACTTACTGGGGTCTCTAGTTGACTTTACATGCTGTCTTAGTCAGGTTTTCTATTCCTGCACAAACATCATGACCAAGAAGCAAGTTGGGAGGAAAGGGTTTATTCAGCTTACTCTTCCACATTGCTGTTCATCACTGAAAGAAGTCAGGACTGGAACTCAAGCAGGTCAGGAAGCAGGAGCTGATGCAGAGGCCATGGAGGGATGTTCCTTACTGGCTTGCCTCCCCTGGCTTGCTCAGCCTGCTCTCTTATAGAACCCAAGACTTCCAGCCCAGAGATGGTCCCACCCACAAGGGGCCTTGATCACTTCCCCCTTGATCACTAATTGAGAAAATGCCTTACAGTTGGATCTCATGGAGGCCTCTCCTCAACTGAAGCTCCTTTTTCTGTGATAACTCCAGCTGTGTCAAGTTGACACAAAACTAGCCAGTACACATGCATTTTGTTGTCAAGCCTATGGAAAACCGTGCTTTTGTTTGTTTTCATTAGTTTTTATTTTTCAGTGATCACACTTGTATTTGAAGTATACTTTTAGATATAGTATTCAAAGTCTAACTTGGCTTGTGCTCAATTACTCAATTTCTAAGAGATGGACTGCATTTTCTATAGTTCATAAAATATAGATAAAGGAAAGGTAAGTGACCTTTATGAAAATTTGCTTTGTAAACTTGGTGGGATTGTCCTACTCACAAAAGCTAATTACTTTTACTAACACGATAAGCTTCTTATTCAGCCTTTGACTTTAAGTCATTTGGGAAGAATGATACTAGAGAACATAATGAGTTAATTTTAATTCATATATACAGATCAATTCCTCTTTTCTAACTTTGGGTATGCTTAATCTTACTAGGAAAAATACTGTACTTTAAAAGCAAAGTACTAAGATGGCTGATTGTGTTTGTCTTGCCTTAGGTAATATATTATATCTTAGAGTAAATAGGATACATGAAAGACATAGTTGCCAAGATTTTTGTCTATTTAAGTCTCCAGTTCCTAAGCAATGATTTAATCCTATTAAAGGCAATTGAGAGAATCATCTACAGGCTTTGTCAGGTGAAGTTCACGCTCTAACTAGTATTAACAGAATAGAAACCTATCAGTAACATCTACCCTGAGTCATTTATTCTTTTCACTTGAACTTTAAGGCACGGTGAAAGGAGCGTTTTCTGAGTTTACAGGGCAATTTATTGGAGAATCTGGCACGAGAGTTGGTCTCTGGAAGGAAAAATAGTAGGATTTTTAAAAAGAATTTTATGTTCATGAGTAAAACTCCTTCTTTATGGGTGATAGTCACTTTCCTATTCAAACACAGATCTGGTATGTTTGTATTCAACTGCCACTTTCGCTTCACCTGGCAAAGCCTGTAGATGAGTTTTTTTCACACATCTAGCTTGGCACATGCTAGAGCTATCTGAGAAAAAGGAACCTCAGTTCAAAAGTTTCTCCTATCACATTGGCCTATGTGCATGTCTGGAGAGTACTTCTCTAATGCTGGTGTGGGAGAGCCCAGCCTATCTTAGATGGCGTTTAGATGGTGTCCTCCATGGGGAGGTGAATGTGAGACTGGAAATAAACCAGTTAGCCTATTCCTCTGGGCTTTCTGCTTAACTTCCTGCCTCCAGACTCCTTCCCGGTGTTCTTGTCTTGTTTCCCTCAATGATACATTGAAGCTGTAGGTGGCGCACGCCTTTAATCCCAGCACTTGGGAGGCAGAGGCAGGCAGATTTCTGAGTTCCAGGCCAGCCTGGTCTACAAAGTAAGTTCCTGGACAGCCAGGGGTACACAGAGAAACCCTGTCTCGAAAAACAAAAAAACAAAAACAAAAAACAAACAAACAAAAAACAACAAAAAAAGAAATACACCCTTCTTTCCCTCAAGCTAGTTTGGGCCAGTCTTTATCAAAGCAAAAGTGAGCTGGAACATGATATTGCCTCATTTCTACATTTTAAATCTTAGAACTACTTCTTATAAATAGATATAAGAGGGAATCTGTTGAAGGAATAGCCCTTTGAGATTTGTGAAAGCAGATACATGAACAGAAATCTCTTAATTACATGATTTCCATTCTGTTTTAATGAAGTAGTTTACTGACAGATTAGTATAGGAGAAGAAGGGTTAAGATCATGGTCCAGCAGAGCCTTCCAGTCTTTGTTTTTGTCAAGTACCAAGTAATATTCTTATAGTGTCCAAACTCTCATCTGATATTCATATCATCCCTCTGAATTTGTGAATTGGGCAAAAACAATGCAACTGAGCCCAACAGTTTACAAAATATCTGGATGGGTGTTATAAAGAAAGACTACCCAAGACATCACAGACAAGAACTCTCAAACAGTCATTTGAAGTTGAGCTTTCTCAAATTTCCTGGCCTGAGATGGAGTGCCATTATTTTACGGAAACGTCCATTGTGTGACTAACCAGAAATAGAAGGATATGAATATTTAGTGTGACAAACTGTCCATGGTTAGAGGGAGTGGGAGGAAATGGATTCAGAGGAGCTGAACATCAGTCTAGAACACCACTGTGTTTTGTGGGTTTCTATGTCTCCAGTTAGGAACGGAATGCAAATTTTTAGAGTAAAAATACCTTTAAAAACTATCATTTACCTTTGACTTTCATTTTGAAAAGTAGCTTAATATCTTAATAAATCATGTTTGAAAGAAGTTAATTTTAAAAGAGAATAATTGTCATTCTAAAAATGAGAACTAGGCAAGCCACAGGCTCTGAAAGATGGATTTCGCTGTGGTTACATAAGAGTCAATTAATTCAGGGAACTATTTTTGCCACCCTAATGCTAAGAGCATCTTATGAAAGAGAAGTTAAAAGGATATATTTAATAACTTTGGAATCATAGCTGGTTATTTTATCATAGTGGGTTAGCTTTATCAAAAGGTCAACCTGAAAAGTTGTCATTGATAATACTGTGAGTGCACTAACCAAACACATGCACGTGGCTGCATCAAAAGGTGAAACCTATGTATCTTTGAGTGAATGACTGGTTCTGATCTCTGTGGATCTAATAATTTCATTTTCTCTTCATCTTAGACTTATTTCATCCTTGTGACATTTAGTGAAATCTACAAACAAACTTTTAAATAATCTTATTCAACAATTTTATACTTGGGCTTTTAAGTGTATTTCCACATGGCCATGACATTATTACTAGCCGGAGTCTGCTCTTCTGGCACTGATGCTCAGGGGAAGATGGGATTTGGTCATCTGTTTAGTGGATATTAGCAAATGCAATCATTTGGTCAAAACACTTCTGGAAACTGGAATTTTAAGAAAAGTTTTGTGGATTGTGCAAAGAGCCCTCTCTAGCATAAGGTGGTGGGGGGGCTGGTTCAATTTATGGGATTTCTATTTAAAAACCGATCCCATGCTTTATTTCTTTCTTGCTCTTAAAACTCTGATGTATTCTTCTCAGCTGTACAAAAATCAATCACACTACAGCCATTGTTCCTTAAATAAAATATAATTCCTTTTCCTAGTCTAAAACACCCTACATGATTTGGTTGCTATCTGTCTTCTTAATCTAGTCCCAAATCACTCTTTCCTGTTCCTCTGTGTGAAGACTGGCCCCAGCTCAGCCCTGCAAGCCCAGCACACTGACTTCTAATAAGTCTTTGCATAGCTGTTCATGCTGCCCCACTCTGCGCATGGCTGCTTCCCTTTTGTCCTCGAAGAGGGTAGTCAGTTTCCTCTTTTTGTCAACTTAGGCTCTCTGAATATTTATTTATTTTCAGTGATTATTTGGCGATCTTCTGATTAGCCTGAACTTGACTAGCTCAGTCTTTATACATAGTACCTGCTTGGTGTGTAGAAGCTGGTCAGCAATGACTGACTGATGCAATGATCAGAGTGATGAACGCTTGCACAGCCCTCAAACAACTGCCTTATAAAAATTCACTAGCAGCTTAGTGGATTAGAACACAGTAGACAGTAGAGTTTTGAACACTTTGATAAGTATAAAGAAATGTAAGCCATGGTATGAAATCCAGGAAACTTGTATGAATATTTTTGAACTTTCCTTTGAAATTTTTATAAATACAGAGCTATGTAGGTTTATAGTTGATTCCTTTAAATAAGCAGATACTTTTGAGGTTAGTAAGTACAATATAGAAATCTGACCAACATGCCACATAAAGAGAGACTATTCTCTATTTGGAGCTTGGCTGGCAAGTGTAGAAAAGGAATTTTGTTATACTGGAGAGTAAGTCCATGTAGGAGGGAAGAACTAATAATTTAATATTATTAGAAATGCCAAGTTATCAAAGTATTTTTATTTATTATGACAACAAGCCTATGATAAGGGCATAGAGCAGATTTCATGTTAGCATTTGAGTTAGCAAAGATTGCATCCCAAGACAAGCACAAATCAAATCTTAAGTTGGTTTGGTTTATTCTCTAGGCAACCCAGAGTAAATATTTTAGGCAAAGCTTGAAAAGATGCTGGAAGGCCAAGCAACCATCTCAAGAATTAGGTAATTGGCACAATGCAAGGTGGCTGGGCACAGTTGGGGAAAGTGTCCGAGATGGAGAATCCCTACCAAGAAGGATGGTTTGTGCAATTAGCTCGCTGAACTTTAACCCTTCCAGAATAATTAATGAGTAACAGAGGGATCTAGACAAAGACACAAAGTGATATGGTGGATGCTGGCAAGTAATACATCAAAGAATGCTCGTAATTGGCCCTGTGGCTTTCATTCTTTGCCCCATTTCTTTCAATTCATTGACTCAAAATAATGGGTTCAGGTTCATTATCAACAGGTTTTAGCTGTAAGAGCACAACACTGCAACAGAGCTTGGCAGTGTTCAGGCTAAGTACAGAATTGCAGCTGATAACCAGTTTGAGGAAGGAGAATCACAGTCTTTCTAAATGAATCAACAGCTCTTGCGCTCACATTTTCCATCTTGAAAACTTTATATTCTCCAACACTACAATGCTGGGGTATGGTTGGTGTGGGCAGGTATGTATATCTCCAATCTAGTGATACTGGAGTGTCTTTGTACAGTTACTTTAAATGAAGTTGTGTTGCTGACATATCCTACGCAAAAACATCAAGCATTTGGTACTTTCAAGCGTACATCACTATGTTCTTTTCATGTTTTTGGATAATATAGCTGGTAGAAATTTTGATCCACTTTCATTACTCAATTTTATGGTTATAATAAGAGATCAGTTGGAAGTTTCTACAGAAATTTCTAAAGCAAGTGTTCTGGATTCTAGTTAAGATACATTTATTTTCTAGATAGTTTATATTTTAGTGGCAACTTAGATTGTGCAAAAAGTAATTTATTTCATTGTTTATGCTTTAGTATTTAATTTTATGTGTTAAATATGAAATAATATCACTTTTAATTTTACTTGGCAACAGAATATTTTTAGGAATCACTTGTCTTTAGAAATGATCAATTTAGTCACTAAAATTCATTTTGTACAGTTATCTCTATTTTTAATTTTAGAAACTGTTATGAAATTTCAAAGATCAGTTTAAAAAATTAATATAGATTTTATCACTTAAAATTTTAAATATTTTTGTACTATGAAAGAGTACCATTTTTAAATATATACATATATAAACATTTTTTTAAATTCTAGCTTTTGCTTATTATATTATTCCTCAAAATTATATACCAGTAAAATATAATTGTTATTGATAGTTTATTAATAATTTAGAGAAATTGGAAGACATATTCCAGTAAAATACCAAAGAAGAGACTGAACTATGAGTTTAGTTGTGTAATTCCTGGTAAACAGAGCATCTATAAGATCCATTGCAGATGGTGCTAGAGATGAGACACTGAAATAGACTCATGTTGTGAAGGAAGTTGAATATTTATTTAATAATGAAATCTGAATTAATTGACTAAAATATATCTGCTAAGAATTTGATATTTGCTAACCAATATTTCACGACACCATTCTAGTACTTACACGACACCATTCTAGTACTTACACACACATGAAATAGCTGATTGATTCTTTGTAAGGGCGCTGTGAGTTAAAAGCTTAGACTTTGCCTTCCTTAGTGCACAGTTTACCGTGGCCTATTTTCTTTGCAGTAGGTGAGAGTCTGCATTAGATTTAAAATGAAGAAGTTATTTCTTAGGCTAGTGTATGGTTTGGAGTCAAACTGAAAAGCACCTCATATCTCTGCTACAGGTTTGTTTCCAAGGCTTAATTCTCAAGCTTTGGAAAGGATTTTGAAAATGCTTTAAGAAGACAGACATGTAGACTGTATGTAGCTGGAGTGTAAAGATGATAACACAGTGGCAACAGCAAGAACTACAGGAAAGTTATTATAAGTTTTTTTTCAACAGTGAACCAAGTTTAACTGAGGTTTGAATCCTCTGTGTGTATCTGTATATTCCTTTACCTGCTTAATTGATGACCCCCCTCCATGCACAGAAAAAGTAGATGCATACACACAGACTTATTTCTCTTTTAAGAGTTTTGTAGTTGTTCTTATGTTTAGGCCTGTTATCTATGTGATATCATTTTTGTACAGTGTGTAAGGGGATCCAGTTCACCTTTTTGCATGGGACCATCCACTTGTTTTAGACATTATTTCCTCTCATTTTATTGTCTGAACATTCTTGTTGGAAAATAAGTTGCTTGTAAATGCAAGGTTTATTTCTGGACTTTCAAGTCTATTGAATTGGTCCACGCTTTTCCTGACCATTTCCACCTAATTTTGATTATTATAGATTTATTGGAAGTTTTTTCTATTTTTGCTATTTGAGAATTTTGTGCATACATATATTGTATTTTCATCAAATCCACCCCCAATCTTTCTTCTCCAACTCTTTCCCTATCTTACCCAACATTATCCATCTCTAATTTATGTGATCTTTTATTTTGAAACTACTGTTTATGCACGGATAGCCTCACAGAGTACACATCCTGAAAGAACAGTGCACTCTGAGAAGCCATCAATTGCCAATACCTCTTTAGCTTTGAATGCCACTTCATGGCTCCTTCCCACATCTATACTGAGATTTTCTCTGGCTTTATCTTGTACATGACTTATGCATGAATGCACAGCCACTGTCACTTCATGTTTGCAAACGTGGAGTTATGTCTGGTAAGTACTGTTTGCTGAGATATCCTCTGTAACTTTCCCCATCTTCCTCCATACATACTTTAAGAGAAGAAATGGAATTAACAGTCTTACCAAGCTATAAACCCTGTGAGCTTCAATGACAGCTGGATATGGGAACCAACAAATAGTGGCATGAATGTAATGGGACTTATCAAACACTTTTCATTTTGATTAAACACATTAAGTATTACTTAAAATTTATTACACATAAGGAATGCATTCTTGGTACTATTACCTGGAAAAAATTCCACAGCTGGCTGTATCATATGCCCTTGGGGAGACCCTGAAGTTGTTAATTTGGTAAATGGATATAATAATAAATAGCTTCTTAATGTCTTATCTTTATATCCACATGTTGATGTATCTCTTAATCATCATCAGAAAAGCTTCTATTTATAGTAAATAGTAACTAATACAGAGGCCCACACTTAACCAATATCCAGAGAACAAGAGACTGTGGAGTATTCTGATGTGTGTGTGTGTGTGTGTGTATCACCATTTCCCCAAGACTCATGATTATCCTGGCATTCTCCTACACTGGAGCATTAAGCCTTCTGAGGACCAAGGGCCTCTCCTCCCATTGATGTCCAACAAGGCCATCCTCTGCCACATATGCAGCTGGAGCCACTATGTGTATTCTCTGGTTGGTGGTTTACTCCCTGGGAGCTCTGGGAGGTACTGGTTGGTTTATATTGTTGTTCCTCCTATGGTGCTGCAAGCTCCTTCAGCTCCTTTGGTCCTTTCTCTAGCTCCTCCATTGGAGACCTTATGCTCAGTCCAATGGTTGATTGAGAGCATTCACCTCTGTATTTGTCAGGCACTGGCAGAGCCACTCAGGAGACAACTATATGAGGTGCCTGTCAGCAAGCACTTGGTATCCACAATAATATTTGGGTTTGGTGATGTATATGGAATAGATCTCCACATGGGGAAGTCTCTTGATGATCTTTCCTTTAATCTCTGCTCCTCATGTTGTTCCTGTAACTCCTCCCATGGGTATTTTGTTTCCCCTTCTAAGAAGGACCAAAGTATCCATGCTTTGGTCTTCCTTCTTCTTGAGCTTCATGTGGTCTGTGAATTGTATCTTGGGTATTCTGAGCTTCTGGGCTAATATCCACTTATCAGAGTGTATACCATGTGTGTGTGTTCTTTTGTGACTGGGTTACCTCAATCAGGCTGATATTTTCTAATTCCATCCATTTGCCTAAGAATTTTATGAATTCACTGTTTTTTAATAGCTGAGTAGTATTCCATTGTGTAAATAGACCACATTTTCTGTATCCATTCCTTTGTTGAGGGACATCTAGGTTCTTTCCAGTTTCTGGCTATTATAAATAAGGCTGCTATCAAAGTAGTGCAGCATGTGTCATTATTACATGTTGGAGCATCTTTTGGGTATATGCCCAGGAGTGGTATAGCTGGGTCCTCTGACAGTACTATGCCCAGTTTTCTGAGGAATCACCAAGCTGATTTCCAGAGTGGTTGTTCTAGCTTGCAATTCCACTAGCAGTGGAGGAGTGTTCCTCTTTCTCCACATCCTCACCAGCATCTGCTGTCACCTAAGTTTTTGATCTTAGTCAGTCTGACTGGCGTAAGGTGGAATCTCAGGGTTGTTTTGATTTGCATTTCCCTGATGACTAAGGGTGGTGAACATTTTTTAGGTGCTTCTCAGCCATTAGGTGTTCCTCAGTTGAGAATTCTTTATTTAGTTCTCTACCCCATTTCTAGGTTATTGGTTTTCTGGAGTCTAACTTCTTGAGTTCTTTGTATATATTGGATATTAGCCCTCTATTGGATATAGGGTTGATAAAGATGTTTTCCCAATTTGTTGGTTGCCGTTTTGTCCTATTGACAATGTCCTTTGCCTTCCAGAAACTTTGTAATTTTATGAGGTTCCATTTGTCAATTCTTGATTTTAGAGCATAGGCTATTGGTGTTCTGTTCAGGAAATTTTCCCCTGTGCCCATGTGCTCGAGGCTCTTTTCCACTTTCTTTTCTATTAGTTTCAGTGTACCTGGTTTTATGTGGAGGTACTTGATCCACTTGGGCTTGAGCTTTGTACAAGGAGATAAGAATGGAGAGGCCCTTGGTCTTGCAAAGATCATATGCCTTATTACAGGGGACTGCCAGGGCCAGGAAGCAGGAGTGGGTGGGTTTGGGATCAGGGCAGGGGGAGGGTATCGGGACTTTCGGGATAGCATTTGAAATGTAAATGAAGATAATAATAATAATAATAATAATAATAATAATAATAATAATAATAAATCAGTTTGCATTCTTTTGCATGCTAGCTGCCAGTTGAACCAACACCATTTGTTGAAAGTGCTGTCTAATTTCTCATCTTGTATGCCCTTATCTAATTCTTTGTCATTTTGTCTTTACCAATGTGTTATCATTTTGTGTTTCATCTTCTAATCTAGTTTTTGTATCATTCCTTTTTAAGATTTCCTGGCTATTCTTGGACCTCTGGCTTTCCAGGATCATTTTGTCAAGTTATATAGAATAAAGGAGTTGAAACTTTAATGGAGATTTTATCGAACCCATAGATAAATTGAGGGAGTCTTGCAATTTCAACAGAATAATATCTTCCTATATATAACTATAAACTATATTCAGTATTTAGACCTTTCAGATTTTAAGATACAACTTTTTGCACTCTTTCACTCTAGATATATTAAATGAATTTTTCCTTACTGTAAAATTTGGATTGCTCTTCTATAGAAATACTGCCTTGTTTACTGATCTTACATATTGTCACCTGTCTGAACTTGTTTATTATTTTCTTTAAGAGTGTCTCAGTTTATTCATTATGTTTGTGTGTGTGTGTTTGTGCAAAATCACATTAGTGACAAAACAGAGAGTGATCATGTTCTTCTTTTTAAAAAATTTCATGCATTTAAAAATTATTATTGTCCAATCAGCCTAGATTGATAATATCAAAAAATGAAAATCTCAAGATTTGACATTCAGGTCTTCTTCCTGAGAGCAAACATGTGGTCCTCCACCACTAAGTGTATGATTAGGTAGATATGTTTTTCATAGTTAAGTATAATCCGGTTCATTACTCTATTCCTAATTTGTTCAGTTTTTCCTTTTAATTTAAAAGTATGTTAGATTTATGTGATGCTTTCTTTCCTCTGGGTGTATATTTATATAGTTTACATAACATGAAATTTATAAATAATAATTTATAAATCTATGAGTTTATGAATTAAATAATTTTGAATAGTCCCTAGATAAATCAATAACAGTATTAAATGGTTATTTTGACAGGAGTATAACTACACTTTGTTTTTGACAATGTATTTGTAAGAAAACTGAGCCTAAATTCAAGAATATAATCTGTATTCTAGTATACCCAGTCTTTCATGACAACTGTATCATTTTTATAAGATTTTAAAGAGATTTTTATTTATAACACATATGTAGCTGTGAGACACAATTGGTCTCTTCAGTGAAGGCAAACTAACCTCTATTCTCAAGAAATAAATGTCTCAAACATTTCTCTTAGGAGTAACATATATTTCCTAGTTTAAGTGATATATCTTTTCACAAAATTATGACATACACAACATAACCTGAAATGCGTTTCTGTTTTGTTATTTATCCTTGAGAAAAGGCAAGCACATCCTTATAGATAGTAAGGTGTTATGATGACGGCCCATGTTTAGATCTAGAGAGACATTAGCATTCATAAGAGAATTATTTAGAGTAAGATTTGTGCTTTATGTGGTAATTTCTGAATTTCTTGAACTATATGCTTTACATAAGCTTAGCTATGATTATAAATGGCTGAAGAAATGACTTGAGATTGAGGCAACCATACATTTTGAAGAAAAAAAATAGGAATAGCTTTCAACTTTCGTATTCTTAAAATAATATATCATCTCTTTAAAATATCTTTGTTTATACAGAATATTAAAATGTCAGTCAGGATAAATATTCTGTATTGCCATGTACCTGAGTTGCCCTTTAAATATCTAATACCTTGATCCATATTCAGTTTCTTTAACTCCAGTCTGCCTGCTGTGATGAAAGAGTCATCTCATCTTGTATTAATTTCATTTGATATATAGAATATCATTATGTGGTAGCTGTTGGGGTAAGCTTGAATTCAGAGAATCTATAAATTTTAAGTCACTCTTAAAACTTCTTTTGCATCAGATTTTTTTTTTTTTTATTTAGGGGTCAATTCTCTGTTGAATATGAATAGTAAATCTGTTACCTATTCAATTGCAAACTACTACTATGATAAATACTTCATTTAAAAATCATATTTCATATGTAAATATCAAATAAAGTAGATTAAAATGTGAGATGGATATATTTTACCACTGAAATTTTGCTTTTTCTATTTAATCATTCTACAAGGAAGACAGAGACTGTTCAATGTTTATAATTTAGTGGTACATTTTAAGGAGATGTTTATTATTTGAGTGTTTGCCTGTGTGAGCATTACTTTGGAGTTCATGGTTTTCTTTTTTATTCTAATTTGTCTTCTTATGAGATTGTTTTCAGACACATTTAGAAGGGGTTTGTTTTTCACGGTTTCCTGATAAATGTGAAACATCCAGTAACATTGCTAAATTTTTTATATTTAGCTATTTGGTCTGACTTGGCAACTAAAGAGCCTCATTGCTTTAAAACTGTATTTTGACACCAAAACTTAAAACTAGTCCAGTATTTTTTCTTAACTTGACACAATCTCGAGTTATCCTGGATGAGGGAGCTTCTATTGAGGCATTTCCTCTGTCAGATGGGTCTGTAGGCAAGATCGTTGGCCATTTTCTTGACTAACGGTAGCTGTAAGAGGATTCAGCTTACTGGTCACATAGTCCTGGATTGTATAATAAAGCAAACTGAGCAAGCCATAAAAAACAAGACAATAAGCAGCAATCTTCCATGAGTTTCACTTCAGTTCTGATTCCAGGTTTTCACTTGAAATCTAATTTTTTTCTTTTTAATTGGTTATTTTATTTATTCACATTTCAAATGTTATCCCCCTTTCCGGTTTCTCCTCTGCAAACCCACTAACCCTTTCCTCCTTCTCCTGCTACTATGAGGGTGCTCCACTACCCACCCACCCACCTACTCCTGTCTTCCTGCCCTGGCATCCCCCTATGCTGGGGCATAGAGTCCTTACAGGGCCAAAGGCTTCCCCTTCCATTGATGCCAGATAAGGTCATCCTCTGCTACATATGCGGCTGAAGCCATGGGTCCCTTCATGTGTACTCTTTGGTTGGTGGTTTAATCATTGGGAGTTCTGGAGGGTCTGGTTGATATTGTTGTTCGTCTATGGGGTTGCAAACCCCTTCAGTTCCTTCAGTTCTTCCCCTAACTCCTCCATTGGAGTCTTTGGGCTCAGTCAGATGGTTGGTTACAAGCATCTCATTTGTATTTGTCAGGCTCTGGCAGAGCCTCTCAGGAGACAGCTATATCAGGTTCCTGTCAGCAAGCACTTCTTGGCATCAGCAGTAGTGTCTGGGTTTGGTGGCTGCATTTGGGATGGATCCCCAGATGGGGCAGTCTCTGGATTTTTTTTTTTTTTTTGAAGGAAAAGTCTCTTCTCCACACTCTGTGCCTGTATTTCCTTTAGACAGGAGCAGTTCTGTGTTCTCTCAATGATGGATTTGATAGTGATGTATGCCAAATAAGTCCTTTTCTCCCCAAGTTGGTTTTGCCTACAATAATAGAAAACAAACGAAGTCACTCTTGCACTATTCCACTCCTTTAATTTTTATTACCTCTTTTCTCTTATACTGCATCCATTTAGATCTTTGACTATATTCACTGATTATTACCTTCTGGTTCCTTGTATTCTATGAGTTCTCCAAATCTAGAGATTTGAGGTTATAATCCACATACGAGTAAGAACCTGAAATGTTTGTTTTTCTGGGTCTGAGTATTACACTCAGTATAACATAATTTACTTCCATTCACTTAATTTCATTTTTCCTTTATAATGGAGTAAATTCCCATTATGCAGTAATTTTGCTATGCATTCATCAGTTGATGGACATTTAGGCTAATTTCATGTCCAGGATACTGTGACTAGAACAGCTATCAATATAAATGAGGTTGTTGCTCCTGTATTAGGAAATAGTGTTTGGGAATGTGACTGAGTGGTAGATTTGGGTCATGTAGTAGGTCTGATTCTAGTTTTCTTTCTTTTTTCTTTTTTACTTTTTTATTGGATACTTTATTTACATTCAACTGTTATTCAGTTTCCTGGTTTCCCCTTTGGAAAACCTTCCTCCCCCCTCCACCTCCTCCCTTGCGTCTATGAAGGTGCTCCCTCACCCACCCACTCCCACCTCACGGCCCTTGCATTCCCCTACACTGGGGCATCAAGCCTTCACAGGACCAAGGGCCTCTCCTCCCATTGATGCTTGACAAGGCCGTCCTCTGCTACATATAAGGCTGGAGCCACGGGTCCCTCCTTGTGTACTCCTTGTTTGGTGGTTTAGTCCCTGGGAGCTCTGGTGGGTCTGGTTGGTTGATATTGTTGTTCTTCCTATGGGGTTGCAAACCCCTTCAGCTCCTTCAGTCCTTTCTCTAACTCCTCCACTGGGGACCCTGTGCTCAGTCCCATGGTTGGTTGCAAGCATCTGCCTCTGTATTTGTCAGGCTCTGGAATAACTTCTCAGGAGATAGCTATGATCCTAGTTTTCTTAAGTAACTGCTACACTGATTTCTACAGTGGTGACACATATTTGCACTTGCATCAGCACTGGGGAGGCACCCACTTCCTTGCATCCCCAGCATCAATTGTGCTTTGTTTTGTTAATGTTCGCCATTTTTTCTAGGACAAGAGGAAATGTCTAAGTAGTTTTCATCTGCATATTCTTAGTGACTAAGGATGGTACACACTTTAAAAAAAATCCTATTTGTTCTTCTTCTGAGAACTCTCTTTAGTTAAGTCCCATAGCTTGCCTATTAGGGTGGTTGGTTTCCTGGTGTCATTTACTGAGTTCTTTGTACACATTAGACATGAATCCTTTAAAAAGATGTACAGATTTACAGCTGGCAGTTTTTCCCATTCTGTAGACTGATTTGTCAATTGATCAATGCTTTCATTTGCAGCACAGACCTTTATTATTTTCTGAAGTCTTAGCTGTTGATTGTTGGTTCTATTTCTTGGGTGACTGGGGTCCTGTTTAGAATGTTCTTTCCTGTGTCTATATTCCGAACCTATATATTACATTACCTAATAGTATAGGTTATAGTTAAGCACATCTATAATTTATTCTACAAGTTTCAGGGTAGACTCTGAGATCTTTGATCTATGTGGAATTGATTTGTGTCCAGGGTGGGAAAGCTCAGGCTTCATTCTTGTACATGTAAGACAGCAGTTTTCTCACAATCCCCATTCTTGTACATGAGATAGCAGTTTCCTCATAATCTCTTGCTAAGTGTGCTGCTTTTCTTTAATGTGTATTTTTAGCATTTGTGTCAAAAATCAGACAGCTATGGATTTAGATTAATTTGGCCTTTAGGTTTCTCTGAGTCCAAAGAAGTAGTGAATGAACATATTTCAAACTTTTATACAAGAAAGATGTTGATTTAGAAAATTTTTTGAGAATAAGTTTGGATTTATTGTGACATTTTAAAATACTTATGCACTTATTTATATATATAAATATTCATGTATTTATATTACTTTAAATTATATCTCTTTTCATATATTTAGGTACTTATATATAAATAATTGTGGGTATAGACTTGTGGTATTTTTAGTTTTGACAAGTGAGTTTAACCCTGTGTATAAATCAGTGAGCCTCAACCTGTGTGGATAATGACTGACTCTTTCACAGGGATTGTCTAAGATGATAAGAACATATAGATACTTATAGTGTGCTTTATAACAGTAGCCACATATATAATTTCACTGTTGTGGGTCATCCAAACATGAGGAGCTATGTTAAAGGGTTGCAGAATTAAGAAGGTTAAGAACCACTAATGTAAGTGAATATGGTTCAATATGTTTATGTATTTAGACATTTTAAGTAGGTATGAAAAAATTATCATTAATCACTAGATGCTAAAAATGTTCAAATATCTTGACTACATAAAAGTTATACTAGACCAGTATTTTGTGGTGAATGTCTGAAATTGTTTTAAAAACTAATTCGTAGAAAGGTGGATTAATAATAGTTGGTAAAAACGAATTTAAGGGCTGGAGAGATGGCTCAGTGGTTAAGGGCACTGACTGCTCTTCCAGAGGTCCTGAGTTCAATTCCCAGCAACCACATGGTGGCTTACAACCATCTATAATGAGATCTGATGCCCTCTTCTGGTGTGTCTGAAGACAGCTACAGTATACTCATATATATAAAATAAATAAATCTTAAAAAAAGAATTTAAATGGTTTTTGTATTGTTTTAGCCAAGAACTCAAATAAGACAGGGATGGTGAAAGAGGTAAAGTAGAATTTTTTTGTTTTGTTTTTAAGTTAACAGATTTTCCAGTGTAAGATTAACCTGGTGGTGAAGGTGACTAACTGTTAAATCATAGCAACCTAATATCATAGTTCACATTATGGCCGAAGAGTTTTAAATTTCCACTTAATGGTCTTCTATTAAGCCATAGGTAAGGTTCTTTGAGCATTTCACAGGATGGGATCTTTAGCATCTTTCCATGTTTTTATCATCAGTCTGGAAGACAATTTGTATCAAGTACACTGCACTGATGGAGATCCTTGTTTCTTAGTGAGACAGGGAGGTGGTTTTCGGAATTCCTGTTGTTTTCATAATGCAACCATGTGGATATTGCTGGTCCCATCTCAGCTTTCTGGAATCGTCTTGATCGTTAGTTATACTCTTAATTCATCATCCTGTTCATGGATTTCTGCCTTTTAATCAAATTTTCCAAACGATTTGTCAATTTGATTAGTTTCCCTCACACAAAAGAATCAATTTGTGCACTGTTGCATTGTGTGGATGTGCACACATGAGCATGTACACACACGTGAGCATGCACGTGCTCAGGGTTTGGTGTTGGGGATTGAAACCTGGACCTTGCACACGCTGAGCAGACACTGTGACTGAGCCACAACCTCAACTGTCTTCTTCCTCTTTATATCTTTTGTTTCTATTTCAATTATTTTGGGGGATAATGACTGTATGTGAGAGATCAGGATGCTACCTGAAAAAGTCAAAATATGAAAACTAAAACATAAGCATCAATTAGCAGACCTTAAGAATTATATTCATGTTTTTTCCCCTATTAAAGTTGCACTTGCATTTCTAATAGCTCATTATATTCGTGATTTACATTCATTTGTAATTTTTTTCCTGTGGTGAGACTCACTATACATTGCTCTTGGAAAATATAAATGTTTGTATGAAAGGAAATCCACTTTTACAATAAAAGAGTAGCTCTACTAGATGATGTTGTGTACATTTAAGGTGGGATGCTCACATACAAGAGTGAAATCTATCTGCTAGATTGCCAGCAGTTTTCTTCTCACTTTTTTTTTTTTTCCTCTTTACTTTAAAGTTTGCTACTTATGATTAAGACTTAAGAGGATAAGGCATTTTGATAGTATTGTTAAAATAATGATTCACATTTTATTTCACAGATAATCTACTTACATGTAAATAAACTTTCATCTCTGTTAAGAAATTTAAAAAACTTCCAGTTAAGTAATTAAAATAGTACTAAAATATATTGCACATATAATTAAAGAATTAGAACTCTTTAGAATTAGGAATACAACTTGCTTTTTAGATACACACACACAGAGAACTGCTCCAAGTTTTTACCTTCTCATGTATTTGCATACCCACACCATACTCATACAATATGCTTTTACCTTAGTTCAGGCTTTTCAAGGCAGGTTCTCTGAATACTTATTTTATGTTGCACTTAATGTGCAAATTAATCAAAATATATAGTAACAGAATTATTAACACTGACATAATTTGTCTAGATGCAGTGAGATCAGGGCTAGACTTAAGGCAAAAGGAACAATTTTCCATTTACTCAATCAAAGGGAAGCAAGTTGTTCCCACTCTCTCTATCCATCTTCAAAGCACAGACAAAAAACATGCTTCAGTCTCGTTTGAAATCCTCAGTTCATTTGGCGACAATTCATAAAATTAGGTATTCATTTGAGATATAGATACTAACCTCCTTCAAAGCAAACAAGAAAAAAGACCCCATGGTGCACATCTGAATTGATACATTCTTTTATTAAGTCTCTTTGGTTGGGTTCATGGGTAGAGTAGGACATTTGAGAGGAACATGGTGAGAAAACAGGGTCAAGATTTTGAGTGAAGGATCCATCCGGTGACAAGGGGCATTTTAACCTACAAATGAGATTGCCCTGTCTTCCTTTCCATGGATCGTGAGGGCACCGAATGGATCAGAGAGCAAACTGCAAGGTGAGTGCTGTACACTCAGCGGCATTTACTTTACTAGCCAATGACAAGTAAAGGAAGACTCAGTCAAGGGCAAGGTTCATTTTGACCAAAGTAGATTAGGTAAAAGTGAGTTTGGTAAGAAATGCAGTTGCTACCTGGTAGATTTCAAAGCAATTGAAAACTCGACAAATGGATGCATGCTTACAGAGAGTAGAAGTTAGCATCCCTAGCAATTTTGACAGGGCAAGGCACAGTTGATCAATTCATATGATGAAAAACTGTCCTGTCAACTCGGTCTCAGCAACAGAACATATAATGAGCTGAGTAAAAATGCTTATAATCATGGATACCCAGATATTTTGGCTGAGTAGCTATTTGTTGTTTTATATTTATCTTCTTGTATTCATTGCTGGGTCATCTTTTGTTTGATATATCAGTGTTAAGACTGATGGTAGCTCACCTAGGTGGGCACCATTGTGCTATGCTGAACTAAGAAACTCAGATTTTGAAGATCTTCTCAAAACATTACTTGACACCACCCTCCAATTTCTTCCAGATTGAGACATGGAGATGCCCAGGGAAATGAGGTCGTCTCTAATCATCTGATACAAGTAGG
Source organism: Mus musculus (assembly GCF_000001635.26). Taxonomy (NCBI): domain Eukaryota; kingdom Metazoa; phylum Chordata; class Mammalia; order Rodentia; family Muridae; genus Mus; species Mus musculus. Next base: position 16,929,273 of record NC_000072.6, on the reverse strand, counting down.
CAAAATTTCTGAGAAACTAGAGAATCCTGAGCAATGTAAACCGTAAACGGTGAAAGACAAGTTCTTCCATCCTTGCCCCAACTCAGATGGCTTCCTGCTTCTGCCCTGCCAGGTTGTCTCTGTGATTTTTTTTTCTATTTGTCTTTTGTAAGATTCTACATGCAGGAATGATAAACAAGCATTTACAAATTAATTAGAATTCATTTTCACACTTTAACATTTTTACATGCAGTTAACATCTGTGTATGTATAATAATGTACTGTGATTTTTGAGGTTGCAGGCTCCTCAGAGTGCCTGTGGAGGGCAGAGGACAGGTTTTGGGAGTCAGTTCTCTGCTGCTAATCCATATATATATGTGTGTATAATACATATTGTCTATGTTTAAACTGTCCCTAGAGAAATAACCTAAACCTCTTGCAATTGTCCTATTCCTTCAAAACTTCCAGGGTACCCTTCCCATCACTGAGGTGACTGTGTTCACACAAATATAATCCTTGTTCTACATTGAAGTCTAGAGTTAAAAAAAATTCAAGTTGTAGGTGCATCAAAAAAAATCACACAAAACAATCACAATCTGGTTAAATTGCTTCATCCGAACTAGTTTATACTTCCCTAGTGAAGTTCAAAGCTCTAAAGCATTTTACACTTTTCCCCAGGCTTATTACAAACTTGGAGAAAAAAAATATTCCCAGATGTACTCTGACATTTAAAAATTAGAGGAAATATTGCTCTCTAGATCCATCTCCTGTGTGTGTGTGGGTGTGTGTATTCCCTGGCAGTTTTGAAAACACAATATCCTCTGTTTCATCTCCACTAACCCATAATTGCAAACTAAAAAAAAAAAAAATCTTATTTTCGGACCTATTAAATGTTGATTAATCTCTCAGGGATAGGCTTACATTAACCTAGATCAAAAGAAACATTTAAATTATATTAATTTCCAATGAGAAACTTAACAATCATAGGTACCATCCAGGGAACACACATTTGATCTTTATAGATCAGCTCTGTGATGAGAGCAAAAGGGGCCCTGGCTAAGTGCTTCCAAAGGCCAATATGCTTGGGTGAATCCTGCCTTGAAGAGGGCCGAGTGCCACAGAATCATAGGATCATACGAATAGGAGGTTATACTTTGGCCAGTTTTGGAACAGACATGAACAACACAATTCACACTTCGCATTTTTCTGGATCCATGTAGGCACTTCCTATTTGATTTCCTTTTTATTAGGTAAGCTATTTGTCTCATTAAAGTTACATTTTATATATTTTTATTTTTCTAAGAAATGATCTTATTTATTTTAGTTTGATTTTTAATTTAAATAGCATTATATCACTTTTCTTTCTTTGTCTTCTCTCTCCAGTTCTGATTAACCATTCTTCTAACCACCTTTACTATCTCCTCCCACTCTGGAGTTGATAGCTTCTTTTTCTTTCACCATTATTCTAAATATATATATACATATATAATTATATATATAATTATAGCTTACATTATTCATTCATACACAATTATACACAATAGATGATGAAGAACAGGGCATCTATAAATGATATGTATTCTTTTTTTTTAACTTTTAAAAATTTATCTAGAGGATTGGAAAGAAGGCAAAACTAACCTTAGGCTAACTGACCAAAGTTTACAGCTGACCACAGGTATCGTCTGTGGGAACAGTCAGGACAACAAACACAAGGACATAGATCCTGTTATGTACTTCCTGGTACAGGGTACAGGGAGGCACTGACCCCTCCAACACACACACACACACACACACACACACACACACACACACACACACACACACACACACACTTCATATCTGCTTACTTTGGGTGGAACACTCTACTTAGAACACTGGCTCTGTTTGTAGGTTTGTACCAAACAGGTATATTAAGTAGCTAACAGAGGTTTTAAGCCGTTCTGGAGAAAGGAAGAACAATATCAGCATTATCTAGATCCTGCTAAGGACCCAGTTCCCAGGGGATAATTGGCTGTTTGTTTGGGAGGCAAACAGCCAAGCTTCTGAGAGACAGGAAGAAAGGTGCCCTGGGGAGAGCCATCTGCAGTGGGGACATAAGGCAACTTGACTTTTAGTTACTTGCAACTTAGGTGTCTCACAGGGACTTTTCATGAATGCTGGTTCCAGGAGGGAGAGATGCTTTCAGGTTTTGCAGAAACAAGTCTTACACATGTTGTCTTAGGCTAGAAAGCTATACCTTTCAAGTAAGCAAGACCCAACTACCTAAAACCATAGACCCACATATTAAGATACAAATGACTCTTTTTAAAGAAAGACACTTTCAAGATCCCACACAAGATCTATGGTCAGGAAACAATGTCAGCTGAGGTCAGTGGTTGGAAGAGCTGGAGATCTGTATGTGCCAAGACGATCTCTACTTTGTCACATGCCTCGATCACAACCTTGTCAGTAGTAGATCCAGATGGAGTGACAATGCAGGCCACACCACTCCTTTTAGCTCTGTCTACATTATCCCTGAAAGGAAAGAAGGCATCAGAGCTGACAGACCAGCCACTCAGCTTGTGGACCCCTTCCTTCTTCTCTGCCTCCATGAGTAACTCAAGAAACTCTATGAACAGTGCTTCCCATTTCATCAGGTCTTCATCCTCACCAATGGTGCCAGTCAAATACTTATCGATCGCATTGGAGATTTCTCCTCTCTTCACCCCGGCTTTATGGAACTTCATGGAAAGCAGTTGTGGGTGGTGTTGAAGCCACCAAGAGTTTGCCTTATCACCTGTAAGGCATGTGCAGTGTGTATCTGAGACTGTCATCCTGCTCCGATGCCAATAACCTGTCTGTCCTTGGCATAGCACACTGAGTTAGACTGAGTATACTTGACATTGATGGTGGTGACAATGAGGTCTCTGAGAGCAGACTCCTGCAGATCTTTATTCTTGGTGATAATATTACTAAATAACAACTTGTCAATGACACCATTATTTCTCTTCTGGCTTAAATGGAGACCAAACAGTGTTTGAACTTCATTTTCATGAGGTTTGTAGGACTAGTCTATCAGAAGAATAGTTTCCATTTTTCCTTTTAGGAAGTATTTTCAAGGCTTCTCTTCTTCTTCATATCCTGGAGATAATTTTTTTCAGATGGGACATCACAACCTCAGATAATGCAACAAAAATCACCAAATGAAGATCCTGTCAGCTCCTCTTGCTCTTGCATATGCAATGACCAGGGGAGTGAGGGTCGAATAGAAGTCATAGACCATGTACAATCTGACCTCATCCTTACTAAGTGGAACCCCAACAGTAGCACCTGTTGGACTGATGTGCTTGAACAAAGCAACGGCTGGTATGTCTACTGCTCTTCTCAGTTCTGTCACCAGCTGTCAGGCGCTCAAAGCATCACACAAATTTATGAATCCTGGGGCTCCGTTGAGAACTGCGATGGGATGGGGGCTCATCCTATCCATACCTTAAGGGCATCTGAGAATTTTCTTTACTGTACTGTTTCCTGAAGTAATCTGAAATCACTTCATCATATTGAGTGATATGAGTGAATGCCTTCAATGTCAAGCGGTGCCTGGTCTCCAGGGAGGTGTCAGATCGCTGCATCTCTGCAGCCACTCCTGCCTAGTCCTCTGGTTCACAGACCGCTGTCACTTGAGTGTGGTTTTTGGCTGCATCTCTCAGTAAGGTCATGCTACCAATATCAATTTGCTCAACAGCTGCCTCAACATCTGCATCTGGAGAAGCCACAGTCTTCACGAAGGGGTACAGGTTACAGACAACAACTCTTATAAGGTTGAAACCAAACCTGGCTATGACAGCATTATCTTCTGGACTATTGCGTGCCAAGATTCCAGCATGGGTGGCAGGATACACATTGCCCCTCTATCATTTTGGGGAACCCCATTAGCTCAGACTCATCTCTGACTGCCAGGCCAGCATCCCTGATCGCTTTTGCTGTGCCTCCGGAAGTGACCAGACTCAAGCTAAGAGACGTGAGGTTCCTGGCAAATTCCATGAGACAGTTTTGTCAGACATATTGAACAGGGCAAGCTGGGAGGGAATCTATAGCTGCTGTGCCGGGTCTCGGAGTCCGGAGATATGTATTCTTTTCAAGTTGCTTTATAGTTCGTACATTTTGTGTGAATACGCTGTATTTAAATACTGGTAATAGGGATAAATCTTTTTGGTTTTTACCATTTTCATAAAAGCTACATGTTTAAACGGTTCACAAAGACTTTAGGAAAACCAGTAGTCTACCTCTCTCTGTCCTCTCCCTCCCTTGTTCTTTTTGTCTCAGAGTGTTTTTTATTCATGTAACATTGGCTGATTCATTTGGTAAAAATAATGTGTCTTGATAACATGGAGAACATTTCAGTTTGTTAGTTTTCGGTTTTAATGGTCAATTCCCAAGCCTAAAGAGTTAAGAGCTAACTCCCTCTTTTATTAACTCCTGCCATCCAGTTTTCCCAGTATAATGTTGTTTGGTTAGATTAGAATCAAGAATTTACATTTTTTAATATAAAATATCTTGGTGTGACTCTAACTAAGGAAGTGAAAGATCTATATGATAAAAACTTCAAATCTCTGAAGAAAGAAATTAAAGAAGATCTCAGAAGATGGAAAGATCTCCCATGCTCATGGATTGGCAGGATCAACATTGTAAAAATGGCTATCTTGCCAAAAGCAATCTACAGATTCAATGCAATCCCCATCAAAATTCCAACTCAATTCTTCAACAAATTAGAAAGAGCAATTTGCAAATTCATCTGGAATAACAAAAAACCTAGGATAGCAAAAACTCTTCTCAAGGATAAAAGAACCTCTGGTGGAATCACCATGCCTGACCTAAAGCTTTACTACAGAGCAATTGTGATAAAAACTGCATGGTACTGGTATAGAGACAGACCAGTAGACCAATGGAATAGAATTGAAGACCCAGAAATGAACCCACACACCTATGGTCACTTGATCTTCGACAAGGGAGCTAAAACCATCCAGTGGAAGAAAGACAGCATTTTCAACAATTGGTGCTGGCACAACTGGTTGTTATCATGTAGAAGAATGCGCATCGACCCATACTTATCTCCTTGTACTAAGGTCAAATCTAAGTGGATCAAGGAACTTCACATAAAACCAGAGACACTGAAACTTATAGAGGAGAAAGTGGGGAAAAGCCTTGAAGATATGGGCACAGGGGAAAAATTCCTGAACAGAACAGCAATGGCTTGTGCTGTAAGATCGAGAATTGACAAATGGGACCTAATGAAACTCCAAAGTTTCTGCAAGGCAAAAGACACTGTCTATAAGACAAAAAGACCACCAACAGCCTGGGAAAGGATCTTTACCTATCCTAAATCAGATAGGGGACTAATATCCAACATATATAAAGAACTCAAGAAGGTGGACTTCAGAAAATCAAATAACCCCATTAAAAAATGGGGCTCAGAACTGAACAAAGAATTCTCACCTGAGGAATACCGAATGGCAGAGAAGCACCTGAAAAAATGTTCAACATCCTTAATCATCAGGGAAATGCAAATCAAAACAACCCTGAGATTCCACCTCACACCAGTCAGAATGGCTAAGATCAAAAATTCAGGTGACAGCAGATGCTGGCGTGGATGTGGAGAAAGAGGAACACTCCTCCATTGTTGGTGGGATTGCAAGCTTGTACAACCACTCTGGAAATCAGTCTGGCGGTTCCTCAGGAAATTGGACATAGTACTACCGGAGGATCCAGCAATACCTCTCCTGGGCATATATCCAGAAGATGCCCCAACTGGTAAGAAGGACACATGCTCCACTATCTTCATAGCAGCCTTATTTATAATAGCCAGAAGCTGGAAAGAACCCAGATGCCCCTCAACAGAGGAATGGATACAGAAAATGTGGTACATCTACACAATGGAGTACTACTCAGCTATTAAAAAGAATGAATTTATGAAATTCTTAGCCAAATGGATGGACCTGGAGGGCATCATCCTGAGTGAGGTAACACATTCACAAAGGAACTCACACAATATGTACTCACTGATAAGTGGATATTAGCCCAAAACCTAGGATACCCAAGATATAAGATACAATTTCCTAAGCACATGAAACTCAAGAAAAATGAAGACTGAAGTGTGGACACTATGCCCCTCCTTAGAAGTGGGAACAAAACACCCTTGGAAGGAGTTACAGAGACAAAGTTTTGAGCTGAGATGAAAGGATGGTCCATGTAGAGACTTCCATATCCAGGGATCCACCCCATAATCAGCATTCAAAAGCTGACACCATTGCATACACTAGCAAGATTTTATCGAAAGGACCCAGATGTACCTGTCTCTTGTGAGACTATGCCGGGGCCTAGCAAACACAGAAGTGGATGCTCACAGTCAGCTAATGGATGGATCACAGGGCTCCCAATGGAGGAGCTAGAGAAAGTAGCCAAGAAGCTAAAGGGATCTGCAACCCTATAGGCGGAACAACATTATGAACTAACCAGTACCCCGGAGCTCTTGTCTCTAGCTGCATATGTATCAAAAGATGGCCTAGTCGGCCATCACTGGAAAGAGAGGCCCATTGGACACGCAAACTTTATATGCCCCAGTACAGGGGAACGCCAGGGCTAAAAAGGGGGAGTGGGTGGGTAGGGGATTGGGGGTGGGTGGGTATGGGGGACTTTTGGTATAGCATTGGAAATGTAAATGAGCTAAATACCTAATAAAAAATGAAAAAAAAAGAATTTACATTTTTATACTATGTAAGCACATTATACTATGATAGGGCAAACCATGGTCAATATTCGATACTGTTCTAGTTCTGTCTTTTCCGGAGTTACACTTTATTTTTTTTTGTCTCCTTAAAATCATTTTCTATTGATTAGTATCTGATTTAATGGTCAAAGTTATTTTTACGATTGCTTGTATCTTTTCCAAAGACTTCAAATTACACTGATTTAATGTAATTTCAACTGGCAGTAGGGGATGGGGGTGGGTAACACACTACCGTACAGACTGGTTATACTTTACAGCTGGGACAGACTTGTCACGGAGGATCTTGCTCTATCATTAGTTGAGAATCTCATCTCATATCTGAAAGTCTTTTGTCCTACCTCACATTTACTTGTCATGTCTAGTGTAAATGGTTTTCACTAAGAAGTTTTTGAACTAGTTCTAGTTTCAGATGACAGCTATAGAAAAAAAAAATTGAAGTTGCTGCAGTGTTAGATTGTTGTCTCTGTTTTCCCAGGTTTGTAGAATTGATTTTTTTTTTATCCCGTTGCTTCCATTTTTGCTTCTGACTCTTCCTGGGTAATTTTAGTATTTTAACTCACTTTCTTAAATTCTCAGGATATTTCATAAAGTTTGTTTCTTATTCCTTCATATCACAATCTCATTTTGTGTGCATGTGTATTTGTGTGCACGTGCGAGTGTCCGTGCGCATGCACATGCATGCGGTAGGGGGGTGCATTTGTGGAGGAGTGTGTCTATGTGGGTGCCTGAAGATGCCAGAAGAGGAAGTCAGATCCCGAGGAGCAGGGGTTACAAGCAGGCGTGAGTCATTTAAAGCACCTGGTGGCACTTGCCCTCACCTCTGAAATAGCAGTACGTACTACTAATTACTGAGCCACCTCTCTAGCCCCGATTCCCAACAGTGCTTTAATTACCTTGTGTCATCATTTCCTTTGTTACCTGCAGAAATACCTGGGAAAATGTCACAAAGTCTTTCACTTAACACTAAGACCTTGACTTTCCTTCATCCTAGCCAAGAATCTACTTTTTTTCTCTGCCATTTTGTCAGTTGCTTTTAACTGTTCATAATTTTTTCCCTTGATCTTCTGTGTTCTGCTCATTTTAAGTTTATTGAAGTATTCTTCACACAGAACAAACTCCATACATATAAAGGCTACATATTTTTAATTAATAATTTACACTGGAAAATAAAAATCATATGTATTCTTCAAGTATAATATATTTGGAAACATAACAGGATGACTCAGTCAAACAAACTATGAAAGGATTACTTCAGATATTTTTATGATAAGAACTCAAAATGTATTCTTCTGACAGAAATATAGTTATCAGGCTGAACAACATGCCTGTTGAATTTACCCTTCTGTCTATCTGAACTTTTAGGCCCTTTGATAAACATCGGTCTATTTGCTGACACATACGCTGCAGTCTTTATTCTGTTCTCTTGTTTTATGTGGCAATTTTTGGATTGCATATGTAAGTGAGGTCATTCAGTGCTTGGCTTCTGTGCCTGTTTTATTTCACCTCGGAACATACCAAAATAAAATAAAATAACTATGTCAAAGAGATATCTTGAGTTCATTTTAGCAGTATTTAGCATAACCATGGCAGTGAATCAGCTTCAGTATCCATTAATAAAATAGTGTGTAAAAAATATGTTAAGGAATATATTTTGAACATTATATATATATATATATACATACATACACGTATATATACATGTATACATATATGTATATACACAAATATGTGTATATACACAAATATCTATATATATCTCTATCTCTATCTATCTATCTATCTATCTATCTATCTATCTATCTATCTATCTGGAAATCTGTAGCTTTAGTCAATACAATGAATATATTACTCACTCATAAAATTTTTCTCTTGACCTTTCTGTTGACCTACAATCTCCAGGCAACATGTGTTCTGCTTTCTGTCACTCTGTTTAATGTACACTTTCTTGAAGTTCATATAAATGAAAATTGTGCAGCATGTGTTGTTTTTCTGGCTGACTTCTTCAGCTATGCACAATCATGTCAAGGTTCAGAAATGATGTAGCTCATACCACAGTACATTCTTGGTTCATTGTGAGTGACATTCCTTCAGAAGTATAAATATGTTAGTGGTTAGTTTCACTGTTTACAACTTTGAGCTATTATCAGGGGGAAACCTTATAGTTGTTTGTATTTTCTTAGGGGCTGGAGAGATAGTTCAGTGGGTATTGAGTGTTTGCTGTGTAAGCGTTAGGGCCTGAGCTTATCTCCTCAGCATTCACATAAGGAGCTAGGCACGACCACACACAGCTGTAACAATGCTGATGGGAGCAGACAAGAAACAAGGGCTGTGAGCTCAGCTGGAAAACAGAGAGCTCCAGAGTCAATGACAGACCTTATCTCAAGGGAATATGGTGGAGAGTGATAGAGAAAGACATGTGAGATCCTTTTTTGGCCACTGTATTACAGATGTCCCTACATATACACACACATATATAACACGCATGAACATACACTTTCCATGGACATGTTTTGATTTCTCTTAAACACCTAAAAGTGAGTGATACAGTGGATGAAGATTTAATATTTTATCAGTCATCTAAAATTATTTATAGTGGCTCCACTATTATACATTCTTACTAGCAGAGTGAGAGATGAAGTTGTTTTACAGTCTTCTGGGATTTTGTGTGATTTTATTTATTTGTTTTTCCATTCTCCAATGTTGTGGTATCCATGTAATTTGAGGTGTATTTGTCCAAAACCTGCTGATATTAAGCACATTTTTATTTGCTTATTCAGTATCCTCATCCTTTCTATGATGACACATTTGTTCTAACAGTTTGCTGCAGCTCTTATTGGACAGATTGTCTGAAACTTGGATATATTTCACATATTCTGCATACAAGCCTGTATCAGACACACATGGCCATCTTTACAGTCACCAAATCCCTCTTCTTAATTTCCGCAGTGATATTTTTGGAAGAGCAAATATTTTACATTTTTTTTGAAATTAGGCTATCAGATTGTACTGTTTTGGACTGTTTTAAGGTAGGAGATTGCCTTAACTACATTTTACAACTACATTATTCAGCAAATGAGAACTTACATTTTTTTTTTAAAAAAAGGTTGAACTTATTTTTAATTTATATAAATAATAGATATTAAAGTCATTTTTTGGCATATCACGTTCTCCAAGATAGTTTATAGGAACATAACGTTGTGCACATTGGTCAAGCCAGGGTATCAGGGTACTCTGTGACTCTCTTCTATCCAGTTGGGTCATGGATTCACATTTACACTAAATTCACATAGCTGTGATTATTTTAACTTCCTAAGTTTGAAAGCAGACCTTCTTAGTCTTTCAAATTTTCTGGAGAAGTTGATATAAAAAAGTTGTAGAATTTTCCAGAGTATACCTCAATGGAGGGTTTTATTTTGGTGAGAATTTTAAACTTCTTTTATACTCCTTTTCATTAATTTTCCATCTTCTTTATTCCACCTGCATTGGTTTTAGAATGTCTAATATTCTTCTATTTTTTTCAAGTTTAAAATTGGAGTTTGATACGATAATGTTTTTAACAGGAGAATTTAGTGTGAAGCATCCCTTCCAAAACATTTTTTATTTACAATTCAGCCTCTGGGTCCTTCTAGTACCTTCTCCCAGAGTTCCTCACGCCTACCCTGTCCCCGAGAAGATGCTCCCGAACCACCAGGTCCCCCTCCCTGGGGCCTCAATTCTTTCAAGGATTTGGGGCATATTTTCCCACTAAGATCAGGCCAGTGCTCTGCTCCATATGTGTCAGGGGCCTTGGGCCAGACCCTGTATACTGCCTGGTTTGTGGCTCAGTGTTTGAGAAATCCCAGGGGTCTGGGATAGTTGAAACTGCTGGTCTTGCTATGGGGTTGCCCTCCTCTTCTGCTTCTTCTATCTTTCTCCTAATTCAACCAAAGGGGTCACCGAGTTCAGTCCAATGAATGGCTGTAAGTATCTGCATCTGTCTCAGTCAGCTGCTGGTAAGGCCTCTCAGAGGACAGCCATGCTAGGCTACTGTATATAAGCTCATCATTGCATTAGTCATAGTGTCAGGCCTCAGTTAATTCCCATGAGGTGGATCCCTAGTTGGGCTGCTCACTGGACTACCTTTTTCTCAGTCTCTTCTCCATTTTTGTCCCTGCATTTCTTTCTGTAAGGCAAAAGACACAGTCAATAGGACAAATTAGAAACATACAGAACGGGGAAAAAAACATCACTAACCCCACATCTGATAGAAAACTAATAATCCAAAAAGATCTCAAGTAGCTAACCTCCAAAACACCAAATAACTCAATTTAAAAATAGCATACAGAATTAAACAGAGAATTCACAACAGAGGAATTTCAAATGGCTGAGAAGCACGTAAAGAAATGTTCAAAGTCCTTAGTCTTCAGGGAAATGTGAATCAAAACAACCCTGAGATTCTTCCTTACATCAATCAGAAGGACGAAGATCAAAACCTCAGGTGACAGCACACACTGGTGAGAATGTGGAGAAAGAGAAACCCTCTTCCATTGCTGGTGGGATTGCACACTGGTACAACCACTCTGGAAATCGATCTGGTAGTTCCTCAGAAAATTAAAAATATATCTACCTGAATACCCAGCTATACCACTCTTGGGCATATAACCAAAATATGCCCCACCATACCAGAGGAACATGTGGGCCATGCTGTTCATAGAGGTCATAGTTGTAATAGCCAGAAGTTAGAAACAACCCAAATGCTCCACAATGGAAGAATAGATACAGAAAATATGGTACATATACACAATGTAATACTATTCAGCTATTAAAAATGAAGACATCATGAATTTTGCAGGTAAATTGATGGAACTAGAAAATATCAGTCTGAGTGAGGTAACTCAGACCCAAAAGGACATATACGGTATGTTTTCACTAATAAGTGAATATTAGCCAAAAAGTACAGAGTATCTAGGATACAACCTTCAGAATTTAAGAACTTTAACTAGTAGAAAAGCCAAGTGAGGATGCTTCAATTTTACTTAATAGGGAAAGAAAATAATAATAGGAGGCAGCGGGCAGGAGGGATTTGGGTTGGAGAAGGGAGGCGAAGGAGAAAAGGGGAACAGGATCAGATATGGGGGGACAGGAGAGAAGCCCAGAGGGTCAGCAGAATGAGTGGGAATATAGAGTCTCAGAAGATGAGAGGTAGGGAGACCCTCTAGGAAATATCAGAGACCTGGGAGTCAAGAGACTCTCAGGACTCAATGGGAGTGATTTTATGTGAAGTGTTCAACAGGAAAGGGAAATTGAAAGTCCACCTCCAACAGATAGACAGGGCCTTAAGAAGAGGAGTGGTGTTAACAACCCACAGTCAAAATTTCTGACTCAAAGTTTGCTTTGCAACCTCTCAAATAGGTACTTTTGGTCCATGAACCTCCCTTTATCTACATAGTGGAATTGCTGTATTGTAGGACCTTAGTGTAGTGACAATTTTGGAGTGTTGGTATCTTTAAAAAACAGAACTATTATGAGAATATGTTTCCATTTATCTCCCAGGTGTGTGATACAGGGCTACTTCATATCATCTACAGCAGCTGACTGTGAATTGCCTCACACTCTAGTAGGGGCATGATTTTGCCAGGTGCCGATAGTCTTAGTGATTGCGTGATATTTGGAGCTGATTCTGTGATATTTGCATTCTGGGGACTGTGGGGCAGTGGGCTGTACACAGACAGCCTGGTTTCCAGTTGAGCATAGGTCTGTGAACTCCAGGGACCTGATGGGTGGTGATTTCCACCAACATGGACAGATGGTATTTGATCATGTCTCCTGAACCCCTGGCTCCTGTCGAAGTTACTCCCCCCACAGCCCCCACAGGAGAGGTGTGTGGCTATCAGTCATGTAGGAGCAGCACTAAGTGTTCCCACATGCAAATAAGGTTTCCCCAAACTCTCAGTTCAAGCCAATGAGAGGTACCTGCTGTCGAACCCTGAATCACCCCCAAAACTGTATATAAATCCTATCCAGGGAATTAAAGGTGTGTGAGAACTACTCCATCGTCTGAGTCTTTTGTTCCAAGAGCTGTAACATTTGGGAAGAGATCTTCTCTCCCAAACAGCCACCTGAGGTCCTGCCACACTCTTCACTGGATAGTCGGCTTCTCATTGGCCCAGCCCAACCTGACTCAGTACAGAGTTGCTCAGAGTTACTAAGCGACTTGGAAGGCATGGCAGAGACTTCATCTCCCTGCCTGCATTCACTTCCCTCTGCTGGAACTCTCACACCAGGCCTGACCAGAGATCTCCGTGGAAAACCTCTGGTACCCAGGCCCACAGGGGACTTTTTTTTTTTTTTAGAATGCACATAAGTGCAAGGCACTGGAAAGGCAGAGTGGGTTGTTGGTTGGTTGGTTGGTTGGTTGTTAATTAGTTGTTGGTTGTTGGATGTTGGTAAGTCATTGTTGGTCATGATTTGCTAAACAGTCATGACAAAAAAATCAACAAGAACAAATTAGATGTCTTGATTGCGAAGATCAACTTGCCCAAGGAACTCAATGCCCCTAGTAAGCAGCAAGTAGTCTAGTGATAATGTCACCCCTTCTTGACCCTTAACTTTACTCAGGGAACTCTTTCCTTTCCTCTTTATCCTTTTTACTTCTCATATATATATATATATAGTTTTAGAGGGTTGAAAGTGTGGAAGAAAGGTGGTGGAGAAGGGTGGAAGGAAAAAAAAACCCACAGAGTATCCAAAGGCCAATTACCCCATAGTTAACAGATACTCTGCCTATTTCTGTCATTACCATTCTCCTGTTACTCTGAATTGCATTGCATTTTTGGCTTTTACAGTTCTTGTAGTTTCTCCCATAAAATACATTTATTATTATTTTCATCCATCATATTTCATATTATTTTCATCTTAAAAGAGAATCCCAAGCAGTCTTTTTTATACTTTATCTGTCAAATATATATGAATATAGTGATTAGAATTGTTTCGTGGTATTATCATCTAAATATAACATCTCCGATAATTCGACTGATACTTTTTGACCACAATAAGTCATGGATGTCAGATCATAAATTTAGTTGTTGGATGGACAACAATTTTTGGTCTACTCAACTTTTTTGCTTGAAAATATTTTGATAGTTTATGTTTTAAAGATTTTTCTTTTTTCTTTTAAGGAATACTAGAATAGCATTAAATCTAGTACTATTCTCCTAACAGAGGCACTATCTTTCTTGCCTCAGACCCCAAGAATGATGAGATTGCCAGAATGGACTGTGGGAAGTGATAATATTCTTGGTTCATTGTGAGACTGGGCACTTAGCTCTAACAAATGGTTGACTATTTTTCTAGCATTTTGCTTCTTCTCATCTCTCCTGGGCACATTGCCTTTGATATTCTGGTCTGTGAGGTCTAGGTAGTCAGACTTTCTTCCTCACCTTTTTAAGCACAGCCTATAATCTTGGGATTTTAAGCCATTGCGTTGACCTTAATGCCTTTTGGTTTTCCATCTCTTAGGGACTACTCCCTTTGCTTTTTGGTGTCTATTCTATTGAAAGTTGATGTTTACAGTATTTTGTCTGTGTTTTGTCCATTACAGTTTAGAAGGACATGGCTGGTTCCTGCTCCTTAGTAGATTAGTACAAGATTCAAATAGACATGCTCATGAAATACTTATATTATTACTTTAGTGGGATTTCAGCACTATGTTAACAATATTTTGTGTTGTGGGAGCCAGAGGTCAATATTAAGTGTCTTTCTCTATCACTCCCTGCCTAACCTTTTGAGATGGGTTCTCTCATTGAGCCTAGAGCTCCTTGAGTTGGCTAGGCTGATGCTGCCTGGCCAATGAGATCCAGATATCTGTTGCTGACTTCTGACTTCCAAGTAAGTGGAAGTATCCATATAGAGCCTAGCCTTTGATGTGAGTGCTGCATTTGAATTCATATTTTCCTGCTTGTAAGACATATTGTTTACATACAGTCTTCCAGTCTTCCATAAAGTAGTTTTTTAAAAAAATTCTTCTTTTGAGAATTCCATACACACTTAAAATATAATTAGACCATATCATCCCCCTCTTCCTCCAACTGTTTTTAGAGTCCCTCCACCACTTCCTCATCCCAACTTATGCTCTCTGCAGATCCCAGTGAGTGCACTCAGTGCATGCATAGGTAGAAGGCTATCATCTGAAACTTGGAAACCCGCTAAGACCCACTTTTCTGAAGACAGTCAGCCCTTCTTAAGCCAGCATCCAGCTCCTTAGCTCAGAGTGGGGCATTGTGAGCCCCTATCATCTGTGCTGGAATTTTGACTGGCTTAACTTCTTGAATGTTAATCAGAGCTGCTGTGATTTCCCGAGCGCCTCTGTACTGTCATGACTAGAAGACTCTGTTTCACAGTGGTTCACCTTAACCTGTGGTGCCTCCAGTCTTTTTCAATGGTTCCTAAGCCATAAAGATGGGGACAGTGTGTGCTATAGGTGATCCATTTAGTACTGAGCACCTCACACTTACTCATTTTCTGACTGCTCTGAAGCAGTCTGTGTATTAATGATCACCCTTTGCAAGATGGAAGCTTTTCTGATGAAGGCAAACTACTGTTTCTAAATAGCTTTTAATCATAATTTCAACAAAAGCATATGTGGGACAGAATTATCTGAGCACTTAGACCATTGTACCAGAAAGGTTGTAGATACAATAACAAGGACATCTTGTTCTGAAATTACCCATGGTTTAGCAGGAGGCTTTTGAAGCTTTCTGTTCATACTTAATTTTCATATTAACAAAATAATGACAATAATATCCATGTTTATATAATTGTGACAGTTACTGCAATAAATTTCAATCCACTTTGAAGAAAATAAGCATTTCATATAATTATATAATTTCTTTAAAATTTTTATGGCTTAGCTTTATAAAATGTTTATTATAAGTATTTTTACAGTATTTACTTCATGTATACTATACTGCTTATATCATCCACAGATAATGTTCAGACTGAAACACTAAGAGTTCCAACAGATTATAAATGACTTATGTAACTAATATTGGAAAATATTCATATGTTTAATTCATCTAGAATTACCTAGTTTTCTATTTATGCACCTCTCTTCTTATCTTTAGTGAGTTTTCTACATCATTCAGTAAGGTTTAAATTAAGTATGAAACAGCATTCGCACAAGCAAAAGAGCCATGTTTTAATGACAGAAATTTTTACAGTATTGATACCAAATTGTGGGGCCCATTGCCTTTAAAAGCATAACTTCAAACACAATACTAGATTTGTTTTAAATGTAAGTATGGAATTGCCGAGAAGAATCTTTTCCCATTTACATCAAAGATGAAAGCAGATTTGTGATAATGCTCAGGCTATTTTCCTGTCATGATAATTGGACTATTCACCAAACTGAATTAAGAACAGAGGGATGAGTAGGGAGCCTGTCCATTTATACCTTCCCACATATCTAACCAGTGGTAAAAATGTTAGCTTCCGTTGATGACACCAGAATCACTTTTGCTTTCATAAAACGCCATATGCATTTATATTTTCATGAGAATATATTATTGTAAGATTATGGAATACATTTCCCCTAATTTAGCAAATAGGAGCAGAATTTTGACTTGGTAAGATTTGTTCACCATTTTGTTTGTTTAAATTCACGCTGGTGCTGAAGGTCTGTCATATCCAGTTTTGGAATTTGGTGTGTGAGCGTGACAAATCTTATCGGTGGTGTGGGTGCCATTAGGAGAGTTTCCAGATAAAATACAAGATGTTTAGCTGTATTTAAAATTCAGATGAACAATAAATAATCTTTTGGCATATATATGTTCCAAGCAACATTTGAAAGATACTTACTTACACTAAAATATTCATTTCCAAAAAAAAAATCTGAAATGCAAATGTATTTCTTTTCCTTAGTTCTGGCAATCCTGCTATTTGTCAGTCAGTCAATTCCCTTTACAGTAGCCATTGTAGACCCAGACTTAAATTATTCTCCCCAAACTACATCTATCTTTGTAATATCAAAACTTCTTCAGGTAATAGTTTCTAGGTTTTTCTGTCTTCCGTATTCTTTTTATTTTTAAATATTTATTGGTGTGTGTGTGTGTGTGCGTGTGTGTGTGTGTGTATGCCATGAGTGTGCAATCCCCTGGAGATGGAGTAATTGACAGTTGTGAGACATCTGACTTGGGTGCTGGGAACTGAACCCAGGACCTCTGATAAAGCAGCACATTGCTACCCATTTAGCCACCTCCCTAGCACATGATACATGTGTTTTTGTGAGCTTTGATTCTCCTTATACCAGCTCCACTTTTACATGATTTCCTGCTAGACCTTAACATTCTAACTAAATGCAGTTTTCTGTGGTATATAGTCCTTAGTTCTAAATATCTCAACTAACCATTCTTGCTTTGCTAATTTATCTCTTAGGATATCCTAATTCTAACATTTGACTTTTATTTTTAAAATAAATTAATGCCTCATCATCTTTTGGTTCCTCTTCCACTCTGTTATCTCTATATTTAATGTTATTAGGGTTTTTCATTAATTAAATGCACCTCATAGTCCTGTGTGGTACAGAATTACTGTTTCAAGGAGCAGATTATCTGGACTTGAGAACCCTTTCCTGCTTTTACTATTTACCATCTATAATTTTTGTCAAGTTACCAGGTATTTCAGTTGCAGGTTTCTGTAAAATTAAACATGTCACATAAGGTAATTGTTGTGATTAACCATTGCAGGTAAAGCATACAGACAATTTGCTTCTGGTCCATGCTATGCATCAGATTTTGTTAGCAGAATCATAATCATTATCACCATCACCACCACCATCACCACCATTATGGCCATCAACAAGGCCTAAATATCTAAATCCTTTTAATCAGCTGTCCTTCAAACCTATTCATATTGTACTGTACTCTGTATATGTACATATAAAAAGAAAACCTTTGCTTTTGGTTGATAAATATGAACCTCAACTTGGACCTCTATACTGTCTAGCACTGGAATTGTATCCCAGAGACTCATTCCACTCCCATGTTATTTCTTCTCCTACCAGCTTTGGCCATCTCCTCATCTCCTCTTGCTTTTTGGATATGCTTTGCTGAAAAATGTAGATAGATAGAGGAATCCTTACACAGAGTCATTGCCTGGTTTTTCTACTCAGACTCATTCTGCCATCCTTTGGCTCTAAGTTAATTTACCTAGTCTTTTTGTCTTCTAGTCTGGAAACATTAGACTGTAGAAAGAAATTCTTACCAAAATTCATGGAAGAATTAAATTAATAACTCCTGAAAAGTACTGACAATGATGTTTTATAAGAACACCAACAAAGAATTACAGCTACATTTAGTCTATCAATACATCTTTTCTCCTTCACAGAATTGATTCAGAATAGGCAAACACACAGAGCAACAAAGAATCACTGGCTTAAATGACATCAGATGTATATCAACATAAAACAAAACATATGGTTTGTTCTAGACTTTTAGAAAAACTAATCTTTTTTGAACTGCTTGTTTAAAGCCCCTTTGAAATTAACTTGAATTAAGAAAGGGTGGTGCTTCACTGTACTTAAAGTATGAGAAATATATTAAATGTCTTCCACATTCATTCATTCATTCATTCAGGAAGTGGTTATTAGATTCTAAATGCTATGTGTGGTATAATAAGATTTGTGTGGGTCATAATTAAGGATCTGCTACAACAATTTTATGTAAAAAGAATCATTGTACAAAAATGACTGCAAACCCAGCAACGTTTTTTCTTTAGACAATCCCTTTTGGATTAAGTTATAATAATCACTATTTGTCCCTTTTAGTACGACATGGTGTCAGCACTTCGGACTTGCTGAAAAAGAAACACTGAAGTTCATTGGATTTAAGTCTTTGCTCAGGTTTCTTCATACAGTTTCTTACCTACGTGCTCCATCTAATGTACCGTCATTTTTATGGGAGTAGACATTACTTTTCAGTGTAAATAAACCTGTAAAAATCATCTTTATCCTCGTGGAATATCTTTCACCTGGCATAGGGACATTACACGTGGGACAGCAGACTGTGCCTGAGCACAGGTGTGTGGGGTCAGCAGGTGTGTGCATCCAGAATGCTGACAAATCACAGGCACAATCTGTCTTCTTACCACAAACAGGTGACTTGCTCCGTTCCTTAAGCTTAAACATGCTGTGCAAATGAGAGTGAGGAGAGAAAGAACACAGGAAATGGAAAGTCCTTGGCTGAAAGAGTAGGCCGAGTAAAGAACCTTCTATTCTGATAAATACTTTATGACAAATAAGTTGTAAATTAATTATGTCTATTCTTGTGCCTATAACTGTGACAAGAAAAATTCAAATGATTGAAATTTCATGTTCAAGGTATGTCAAGGTATGCTGTATTATATTACTATAGTAAAAATAAATGTATTTGACTATAACTCAGTATATTGTCATCATTACTGTGTGGTACAATTATCTTAAGGATGGATGTCTTTTTTTTTCCATTTTTTATTAGGTATTTAGCTCATTTACATTTCCAATGCTATACCAAAAGTCCCCCATACCCACCCACCCCCACTCCCCTACCCACCCACTCCCCCTTTTTGGCCCTGGCGTTCCCCTGTACTGGGGCATACAAAGTTTGCGTTTCCAATGGGCCTCTCTTTCCAGTGATGGCCGACTAGGCCATCTTTTGATACATATGCAGCTAGAGTCAAGAGCTCCGGGGTACTGGTTAGTTCATAATGTTGTTCCACCTATAGGGTTGCAGATCTCTTTAGCTCCTTGGGTTCTTTCTCTAGCTCCTCCATTGGGAGCCCTGTGATCCATCCATTAGCTGGCTGTGAGCATCCACTTCTGTGTTTGCTAGGCCCCGGCATAGTCTCACAAGAGATAGCTACATCTGGGTCCTTTCGATAAAATCTTGCTAGGGTATGCAATGGTGTCAGCGTTTGGATGCTGATTATGGGGTGGATCCCTGGATATGGCAGTCTCTACATGGTCCAAGGATGGATGTCTTATACAGAGTCCTTGTAATATTAGAGACAGGTAATAATTATTTGTCTGACTGGTAACCTGTATCATCAGGTCTGACCACAATGAAAAAAATTCATTAAAAAGCTTTGGGATTTTTAATGAATTTATCTCCAGACTTCTTTGAAGAAATTCACTTTAGTGGTTACTGTTCAAAGGTACCAGCAGACTAAAACTTTATAGCTTTCAGGTTGGAAGATCCTAACTCCACCCTGAAATTTGATGGTATGCTTTTAGAGATCATAGACTGTCTCTTTGATGTGAAGGAAATCACTGTATTACGGGGCAGCTTGAGGGCCTCAGCAATTGGGTTCTATTGACTCTGAGGCTCACACATATAGCAAGAACTTGAAATCACCTAGTAGTGATTGTGTGGCGACACAATCACTACTTCTACACTCATCCCTGCTTCCTTAATCCCGAACCTCAGTAATACTTGGTTATTTGATTTCCTTGAGCATAACAGATATGTATCATTGTTTTCATTGGGAGTAAAATCATTTATTTTGGCCTGTTTTGATGAACAGAAATAGATAACTCATTGATATCAATCATAGCTTGCTTAGTAAAATTTGCAGGAAATTTTGTATTTATGCTTAAACCTATGTATATAATTGCCAAATTTAACAGTTTTATGATTTAACACACCATTGTCGTATTCATAAGCTTATTGTCATTCATAATAAGCTTCACTTAGAGTGGCTATATTAAAAAAAACTTTAGCTCTTTTTTTTGTGGCGTGAAACATCTATTATTAATGAAATATTGGTGTTTTTCCCTTGAATTGTCTTGAAAGAATCATATTCTCTTATTTAGAAAAATGTTCTTTGGACAGGAGTATTCTTACAGGAAAATCATTATATCCACATATGTTCATAAGATGCACTATTAAACTTAGTAGTCCCATCACACGTGAGCTCCAGATATTGTTGCTTTAATGCATTCCCTCACTACTTTGATAAAAGCCTTAAGATGTTACCAGAAGTTCTTTGATGATTTCCTCTGATGTTACAGTACCTTTTTTTTTCTCAAAAAAAAATCTGTTTTGCATAAACATGAGAAGTCAAGGCAGTTTGAATTAACGAGTAAAAATATTCAAGTTTTAGTAACAAGAACACCTCTATTCATAATCAATTCTCTCCCACATTGTAGCTATCTCTTTCTCAATGTAAGGAAATTTTATTTTATATTTCCAGAAAATATGAACAATTAGCTTTAAAACAAGTCCAAATACGTCATTCAACTTTATAATTTTGAGGTTTGTTCAGCAGTGTGCTACTGAATTAATGAGCTTTTTAATGGAATTTAGAAAGAGGAGAATCATATTGACCTACATATTGACTTACTCTGATTCATTTCTCTGTCACCCAACTCTGAATGAGCTCCACATTCTGCTTGATGACTGTGACTGCTTAAAAAAATGTTGAGTTTCTAGCTTCCATTACTCTCTGGGATTATGTGTAATAACAAGTCCTTGTAGATTGTTTATTATATCCCAAACTAAGTTTAACATTTCTATTGGGATAAACTGTTAGCAAATCACCCCTGAACTCAAATTAGTCCATTTTAACCCTAAAATTGGGCTTCTGTTAAACATATCCTATTCAGAATTGAAGGGTACTAGCCAAAGACTGCTGATTCATTACTAATGTGGAAGGTTGCCTACTTCATACTGCTTCTCTGTTTCAACATTCGATCATAGTCAGGGATGCTGTGTCTCTCTAAGCCAACATAACCTATTTAGTTGTCCCCTCATTATGTATATATAATGCAGCTCTTCCAATGCTTATGCTGTGTTATATGTGTTTGAAGCTACGAGTGTTCTTCCACAGCTCTATTCTGGGAAAGCATGCCATTCTGCCAACTCTCTGTGGTACCTGTGGGATTACACTTTTCCCATTGTACTAAAATGTCATTTTCACTTCTCTTCCTGTACTATGTGAACTGATGACTTAGACATCTAAAAGCTATGTCTGATATGTTCAGCCGCATTTCGTACCCCTAAAAGTGAAAGTTACTAGGTTTCACTCCCACCTTTGTCCCTTCTTTGTCGTACCTATTCTCATTCTCTCCAGACTGGTAGCTCTGTGTCTGCCCCAGAAGGGGAATATTTTTTAGGTCAGTGCATTGTGAGTGAGATGCGTATCTTTTTTCCTTTATTTTGGGAGTTGCCTTATTTTTTAGTGTCCTGGAGGGGGCGTCACCAACAGCCAAACTGATTGCATGTGGGCCAGTGTGCACAGGTGCTTGTATCTTTGTTTCAGAGATTGCATTCACAGTCTGGAAACGTCATAAAGATTGTAAAACATGTGACATTCATACTTTTTAAAGCTCTACCTGCTTTGTGTTAACTGGACAATGATGTATAATTTGCCACATGCTTAGCAAGGACTAGACACGAAGGCAAAAAATATCTCTTATGAACACACCATTGCTTGTTAGGTCTTTTCATAGGTTTGATCAATGTCACCATGAGTCAGTTTTCTCTTTTTTAAAATGGAAGTTCTTCAAGAGGTCTAATTTTCCAATATTCTAATTTTATAATCTCTAAAGTTTATTTCTTAAACCACTGGATTTTATAGACCATGCAGAGCAAAGCTCCTGGCACTCAATGCATGGGTTCGACTTGCTGAAGCCAGGATGAATATTATGACAATGTTGTGTTTTTATTCTAAAATATTTAATATGCTTTCTCTCTCCTTTTTAAATATCTTTTTTTGTTTTTTCTTGTTCTTTCTTTCATTCTTTTTTTTTTTTTTTTTGCCTTCTTGGAATCATTAGCCCTACTTCCTCATTAGTTGTTGATAGTAAAAGGAAAGAATAAACCACAGGTTAGAGTATATACATGTTATATTAAAAGATCAGGTCACTCACATATCAACCAATGCAGTTAGTATATTAATAATGTTAGTATAGGTACACCCATTCATTTGCACATTGGAAAACTATTTAATTTTCAGATTTAATGGATCCTATTGGTGAGGGCAAAGACAATGGCTTGGGATACACGGATTACATAGAAGACAACTGAGGATTAGTTTCCATTGATAAAAACTTCTGCCAAATACAAATGGAATCCCCTTAAATTTTCCTCAGCTATAGAGGCATGCATTTCTGTTTTCTATTTTAACTCTGTTCAAATGAATGGAAACACAGTATTGATTCTTTTACCACACAGTGAAAGGGTTTCAATACTCTCCAAGTTCCATGCCGTGTAGAGAGTGTGACAATCTGTGGTTAAACCATAGAGCCCAGACCCAAGTGTGGATTAGTGAGCTGGGCAAGGGAGTGGACAGAGGAAGACAGTTTTTAGTGGATGATCCCAGCACTGAGGGTTGTGACGACATACTTGCTTCTCCCAGCGTCTATGTCATTCACCCAGGAACCCAAAGAAGATATCACAGCCTGTGCAATCTTGTCTATAATAACTTTTACATCTTGTTCTAATTTTGACATTATTGTCCATGTATGGGTTTTATTGTAATCATCTTCATACCCCATGTCTATTTCTTATCTCATCATTCCCAATGACTCATAATCTCTTAAACTTGTTCCCTTCCTACCTTCATGTTTCCTTTTGGTGAAGATTTTATGCAGGTGGTCATGGTAGATTTGTATTCTGAGAAGGGAATATATATTTAAAAGGAGCATATAAAATTTAGTCAGGGCTCTTAAACACTGAGAAATCTCTTCACTTCCATTCTGGCTCATTTTTATACTCCTCTGAAATATACACATGTATAGAGTTCTTAACTACAGTTGGATCTTCATTTGATGCCACTATCACTTTCAAGTGTTTGGCTCTCCGCTTCCTTCTTTCCTCTGTTACCCTTCTCTGATCTCTTCCTCATATCTCTTATTTTTAGTTACTGTATAAGATGAAAAAGATCTTATAGTTTATTTGATGACCCAAGTTTGTTCATTATATGACAATATGGAAGAGCTGTGTTTTGCTAAAAATCTAATTCTTGGGGACAAGTCAGATTGTCACAGCCACTGTTCCATGTAAATCAAATTCTGTCTTCTTAGCTTGTGTTAGAGTTGCATGTCCATTATTTTTTTAGAAGCAGGTGGAAGCATTGAGGGCTTTGAATAGATACTGATGAACAGAAATGACTATCATTTTACAAAATCTTCAAAAGCTGCTTATTATTCTCCACAGTCTATGTTTTACTCCAATGTGCTAAAATCATATTTGGAGATGAGTGTCATCCTAGGTCCTTAAGTGACTAGGTGGAACAAAACTTCTCCACTATTTTACACATACACACACACAAATTTAAAGCCATTTTTTGAAGTTATTATGCCAGCATATTGCATCCTATTTTGTCTGACAGGAATAATTGTTCAGTTGCAAAGGACTGTAGACACTTGTCAATTTTTTAATCTTTAGGGAGCTTCAGTGTCAATCACAAGAGATACCATGTCATTTGGAACACCCTAATATTGCAAAGAAAGAATATACAATTTTATTTATCTTACAAATAACATGTTGTCAATTCTTCACCTATCATACTCAGAATAGGTGGAAGACTGCATGAGATTTTTTTTTAAATGTGATGACTTTTGTATATAACACTTCTTTTTAAATATTAAATTTATCTTCTCTTCACTAAGGTCATATTAACTTCAAAATTTAAATTCCTTCGGGAGGAAGAACATTTTAACTCTTATCGGTCATTTATTCTTTAGTGAATAAAGTATGTAATGACTCTGAGTATTTTCTAAAAATAGTTTAGCTAGTAGGAAAAATGAAGAGATAGTAAGGGACCACAGCACCTGTCAGGAAACAGGAAAAAGTACACAGAGATTGGTTGTTGAGGACAAATTTTATCTATTTCAGTATTTCTAGTTGGGCTTGGTCTTTGCTTAATACTCTAGTGCATGTTACAATTAGATATATGCTCTAGAGAAATCTCAACATCCTTAGTGTTACAGAAAATTAATTTATATTTATGCCATAAGGGTTTCTAGACTCTTGTTCTTCAAAACTGAGTTGCTGGGGACAGAAAACTTTGGAAAGTCATTTGCTTATTTTGAGTGTATTTATCTTTCTGCTATCTATAGAACAACGGTATGTGTATACTTCTGCTGAAATTGGTGAGACACCAATTGACTGATGTTTCCAAATCTCATTGACATGGATGAAAAGCATTTCGAAGTGAAAACACCCCAGTTCTGAAGTGCTATGGTACAGGACATGTGTGTGGCAGCATTTCTGTAGACTATGTTTCTAGCCAAGCACAACATCAATTGGATAAAGAAAATTTTAGTGCAGTTTTAAAGATATTTTAAATGTTTGCAATAATTTACTTACTAGTATTCATAGTTTATTCACACTGGACCTAAGGTCAGATTTGTAATTTACTGTTTATCTTATCCAGGCAATATTTGGTGGTAATACATATAAAAACATTTTAATTTTCTAACTTAATTTTAAAAATTCATTAATTAATTTTTTACACCCCCTGATCCCCCATCCCTGATCCACCCTCCCACTGTTCCACATCACATACTTCCTCCCCATACCCACTGTCTCCACCTGGATGTCTCTACCCCTCACCTCACCAGACCTCTAAACTTCCTGGGACCTCCAGTCTCTTGAGGGTTATGTGCATCATCTCTGAATGAAGGCAGACCCAGCAGTCCTCTACTGTATGTGTGTTGGGGGGCTCAAATCAGCTGGCGTATGCTGTCTGTTTGGTTGAAAGAGCCTGGCAGAATGTAAAAGGACACAGAAGCCCTGAAATTGGCAAGATAGACGTCAGTGTTAGCAGAACTAGCTTCACTGATTTAGAAAAATAGAGGTGCACAATGCTCTGGCCACTCCTTGAACCTGTGTGTCTGCCAATGTTCTGACCAGGTGTGTGCCCATTGCTGCACCTTCATTAGACTCTTTCATTGTACCCCTCCCATACCCATTTCGTGAGAATAGACATTGTTTAGATCTGGAAATCCCCTAATCTCCCACTTCTCCTTCCCCCCCTGAGGGCCTATAAAAACTGGGAACTCTTTCCCCTCGAGGTCGACTCCTCTACTCCTGCGTGGGATATGAGTTGTCCCCAGAGCTCTGGCTTTCCCGAATAAAGCCTCATGTGGTTTGCAACAAGCTCGGTCTGTCGTGAGTTCTTGGGTGTCCGCTATTGTCCTGAGGCCTGAGCGAGGGGCTCCTCTTGGAGTCTTTCAGGTGGTACAGTGTTTGAGATATCTTGGGGGTCCAGATGATTTGAGACTGCTGGTCCTCCTACAGGATCACCCTTCTCCTCAGCTTCTTTCAGCCTTCCCTAATTCAATAACAGGGGTCAGTTGCTTCTGTCCATTGGTTGGGCTGCACATATCTGCATCTGACTCTTTCAGCTGCTTGCTGGGTCTTTCAGAGGGCAGTCATTTTAGGTCTTTGTGTGTGTGTGTGTGTGTGTGTGTGTGTGTGTGTGTGTGTGTGTGTGAGCTCTCTATAGCCTCAGTAATAGTGTCCAGCCTTGGAACCTCCCCTTGAGCTGGATCCTGTTTTGGGCCTGTTGCTGGACTTTCGTAATCAAAGTTTAGAATGATATTTTAATTTTTTTGTCAGTACTCTTATGTATAACATTAATCTCTCTAGATATAGCTTCTATTTATTAGTTACATGAAACAAACAGTTCTATTACATTTTAATTTTTGGTTTGTTTTCTGTGGCCATATTAATTTTAGATTTTGTGTTATGAGATTCATCTATTCCTTTGTGTTAACTTTTTAGGAGATTTAAAAAATCCTCTTTTCAGTGCTTTATATTGCAGTTTTTCAATAAAATAACTATAAAATCAACTAGTAGATATGAATAACTAGCATGCACACATGCACAGACACATACACAAGCTGGAAATCTTATGGGCATAGCCATATTCCATGAGCAA
Organism: Mus musculus; assembly: GCF_000001635.26. Taxonomy (NCBI): domain Eukaryota; kingdom Metazoa; phylum Chordata; class Mammalia; order Rodentia; family Muridae; genus Mus; species Mus musculus. The sequence goes on along the minus strand of NC_000072.6, from coordinate 16,902,632 downwards.
AATCAACTGTCATTAAAAGGACTTTTTCCCCAAGGACCACAGACTTTTGAGAGTTCAGTGACGTAATCTGAAGTAGCAGGGAATATAATTTTTTTTCTGGTTTTGAAGGTCTAATATATGATATTTTTAGTAAAAATACTTTCAGAATCCATTTACAAAATTTTCTAGCTGACACATGCCAACCAGAAACGTCTTTATTTAATTTATTAATATTATTAAATTAAACATTATTACAGTTCTTTGCTTTTGTGGCCACTGAAAACCACACACTTTCTTTTCATTTCTCACCTCAATTTTCTCTGTCTTCCCAAAGGATCAGGTGTAAAAACTAATCTCCTCCTAACATCAATTTTGTTCTCTATTTCAGATATTTTCTTTCTTTTCATGACTTGACTGAAACTATAAGTAATTTATCCTTAAAAATCAAGTGGGTTTGTGTTGTTGGAAGGTAAAAACAATTTGTCTTTACACACATATTGTCCCAATATACAGCAAGTTATTATAAATGATTATGAATAAAATAGTCTTACTTTTGTATTCCTTTTTGGTGATAGACTTATTTCTACACTCTATGTATCCTTTATTTCAGTAGGATGTGGACTAACAACCCAATTAGTGTGTGAAGAACATCAGAACAAATGTGTTATCAAAGTAAACTTTTAGGTGACACATGCATATGTGCAAAATCATCCAATAACACATTCTGATAGGTAGCTATGAAAGAAGACAAATAAATGCATATGCTAGTGGCAAAAATGTATTTTTAAAAACTAACATGTCTCTTTGGTAGTTTTATATAAAGCGGATATATTTTAAATATATAGTTTAACAATTTACCACTTGAATTCAGACTTATTGGCAAGCAAATAACCATAGACAAACATTGATAACTGTGCAATGCTGGATACAACAAATTATCCTTTCATTGATGGTTAAATTCTTTAAAAATGATGTATGTTCATAAAAAGGTCATTGTACAACAATAAAACCATCATCAGGCAAGATGTTAAGCCACAGAAGACACTTAAATGCATTCTTCTTTTAATTTAAATTTTCTTTTGAAAATTCCTTTTCTTTTTTTTTTTACCTTCGAGGACTGAATATTGATTTTATTTTCTGTTTAAATTAAAGTATGTAACCAGTGACTACTCTAGCTGATAGTACATTTCTCTCGTTACATTTTATAAGGTAATTAAATAGTTTATTTAATTTCATCACAATTGCAGCTGTCCCTCCCTTCTTCTCCCTGCTCCACTCCCTCACCTTCCCTTCTGCCCCACCAATCCCTCCTCTCCATGGGAGGCTTCCCATGGATAGCAACCTGCGTTGGCCTATCAAGTTGCACTAAGATTAGGAGTATCACCTGCTGGATGAAGCTTCTCAGAAGACAGTTGTGCTAGCCTCCTACCTAAAAGATGTGCTCCTTTTAGGAGCTCAGTGAGACTTGTGGCAGAGTGGGAGGTAAGAATAGATAGAGCCATAGGGAATAGAGACTCCACAAGAAGGTCTTCATAGTAAACTCACCTCGACCCATGTGGTCTGACAGAAACTAAACCATCAATCAAAGAGCATACATGGGCTGTACCTAGGTCCCCTACACATTTGTAGCAGATATGCAGCTTGGTCTTCATGTGGATCTCCTAACAATTGAAGTAGAGGCTGTCTCGAACTCTGTTCTCTACCTTTGGATCTCCTTCCCCTAGCTGGGTTGCCTTGTCTGGCCTTTGTAGGAAAGGATGTTCCAAGGAAGGCTGTTACCAATGGTGGGGGATTCCTCTTACCTGAGAATGAGAGAGAGTAATGGAAGAGGGGTATGTGAGGGGTGATTGGGAGGCAAGAAGGGAGGAGTGCGATAGGGATGTAAAATTAATAATAATAATTAATAATAGACTAGGGACATCTGCATCTTTTCTTACTGAGGCTAAAGGAGGCAGCCCCTGTTCAGGGATCCGTTTAATCTTGTTTATATGTATAGTTGTTGAGGGCTGATTGGGATTGGATATCAGGATGCTCACCCTGAAAGAACATTGATTCTTTCTTTCTTTGCTGCCATTAGCTGCCTGCATCTCTTCATCAGGGGGTAGGGCCTTGCGAGATTTCTCTTCATGTACATTGGCTCATCATCTAGTGTTGTCATTATAAGGTTTGATTCATGCAACCACATTTTTGAAATTTCATACGTGCAGCTTCTCTATGATATACAGAAAACAATACAATAAATAAATGAATAAATTAAGCATCGCACTTCTTTTGATGCAGAGCCAAAAGTAAATAAAACTTTGAATTGTTTTCATCCATTCTGTCTACCATGTGGCAAGACTTATTCTGAGGAGTCACAGTAGCTGGGTTGATGTTTGATTTTTACTTCCATAGAAATGTTGCCTTTTTTACTTTGAATGAAATACATGAAGAAACATCAAGTTATAAGAAAAAAAACATATTTGGGATCACATTTCTGAAATCTTTCAGTTCACAATGAGTTGACTTACTACTTTGGGACTTGTAAGGTGGCTTGTGGGAAGAATGGCTGCCAGAAGGGATCTGCTCACTTCAAGGCCAGAAGGAAAACAGGTATGGACCCCTGAAGCACGTCCCCGGTAGCCAAAGGCCCTCCAGTAAGTCCTGCTTCTTCAACTTTCCATCACTTCCTAATATGTCAAGCTGGAACTAAGCTTTGAGCACATGAGCCCTTGGAGAGTCTTTGGGACTTGAAATACAGCAAAAGCCTGTCCTTAATGAATGTCAGATTGTTTTCCAGCAAGCAGAGATTTTGTCAGAGTCAAGGTCAGGAGTCCAGAAGGTAAGAGGATCCTGTATGTATTTCAATTTTAGTAATCAGAGAAAAGAGAAGGAAACAGAAGAGGACACCTGAATATCTAATTATATAGAAGAATGTCTTACTGTGGTACCCTGAAAACGCATGAAAATGAAGGCAGTGAGACTGATTATTAGTGTGCATTGATACAAATGGAAGAAGATATTAAAGGCTTATTAAGCACATGCTGTTGATATGGAAAATATGTTGGGACTGATAAATTACTGCCAGTAGTAATATTGATAAGCCTAGTTGAGGTGTTCTGTTCAGTAGTTTTTAAGAGCTTGACTAGAATGGATTTAGGAGAGGACATAAGATGTGAAATCACAGGCAGGGGACACAGACTTCTCTGGAGCCTCTGAATGGAGACAAACAGCTCGAGGTGCTGTGGTCATGCATTTGTGGACCTCGTAAGTACGCCATTACTGCAGCAGAACTGGGAAGCCATGAATGGGTTGCACCCCCAAAAGTTCAAAATGCTTCTTATTATATGCCTTACAGGAAAAGTGTATCAAATTCTGGTATAGAAAACATTTATGTTTTGTTTTGAAAATTAGATTAGTGTACTTACTCCTAAAATGGGTTCTTAATAGAGTCATTTGTGATTCTGGCTGAAAGCTCCTGACATCAATAATGTCTGATTGAGTAGAAAGAAAGAAAGAGAGATATTTGAAAGGCAGCTTTGAGGGTTTGAGGGTCAAGAGGAAAGCTATTTGTATATATATATATATATATATATATATAAAATAGTAGAATATACACTATATGTAGTATATACTATACATGCAATAATATAGCATTAATATATAGTATATAGAAATATATAATATATATGTACTCATATATATTATATATGTACACACACAAGCACACACACATATACATCCAAAGTTCAATTTTATGTTTCTGTCTAATCTTCTTGGGAAGATCAATTATTCTTGGTTATGAAGTCTTTGAGAACAAATTGGGAAGTAAGAAAACTCGCATTATATAAAATTCAGGAAATAGTCTTAAAACAAAAACTCAAACAATAACAATTCTAAGTCAAAGTGTAATTCCTAACTGAAAGTGGGCAAGGACAGTGTTCTGAAGAAACTTACTTGTAAGGCAGAATGTGTTGCAATAACTGTGGGGTCTTAGTCCACTGAGCTAATAACCACATACTGCCATTGTAAATTCTGGGGAAAAATGTTTATTATGGGGCAATAACGGCATCAATGAGAGGATTTTTACTGTAGTCACACCACTGGAGTAGTTTTTCTGGAATGCTGTTTCTCAAATTAGTAGCACATTTCTGATAAAGAAAGGAAGTCGCCTTAACTTAAAACTGCTGTGTCATTTCTTCTTCCTTAACTGAAATTCCAACCAGAGTCCAGGAAATGCCCTAATGGGTGACTTCTCTTTTCTCCTTCCTCAACTAAGCGGATTCCAAGCTGTTCAAACCATTTATTCTTCTTGAGCAGACCCTTGACTTTTGTGCTTAGGTTATGAGACGAGGGGCTGTAATTTGGAGCTGTTTGTAGCCGCGATGACACACCTAGAATCCAATCAGTGCTGGTAGGTAACCAAACTGGAAGGTTAAGGTTAATTTTCTGTGCTTTAAACAAATATGATGACAAGTTCAATCAATACCTGTTTTGCCTTGATAATATGCATAGCTCTCTTGTAATTATGGTTTCATCTTGCATGGTAGTCAGGTATCAGGACCTTAGAGCAGCCAAGCTACGATTCGCTATAATGTGGATGAGATATAACGGGAATGCTATCAATTTCTATTTTAATCAAGATGTAGAAATCACTGTTTTAGTTTATGATAACCTAGGGAATTTCTTCTAGTTTAATATTTTCAGATATTTACTAAATTGGAATATAATTTAACATTTTATTGCATCGTATGGTATTTTATGAGTAAATGTTAATTTCAATTTACATTCAAACATTGTCTGTTTTATTGTTTTTTTTTAAAGTTAAGAATATATAAGAATATTTGTTCTTCACAGATAATAACACCAGATAGGATTTTAGCATGTGTTCTTTTCCCAAGGTTAGGTTATGGTATTCCTTTTGTACATATGTAGATCTAATTATTTTGCTTAGGAGATTTCAAGTATACTAAACCAGTAACTTTTAAAGTAATAATTTTAAATTGAAACAAAGCCCTAAAAATTAGGGCCAGGATTATTTCTCTGTATGTGCACAAATATAAATAAAGAGGTGTTATATGCACATAGATTTGTTTCTGTGGTTATTCTAGATTATCAATACTATCCCACATTATTAGGAATAGACATTTTGAGAACAATAATGAACCTGAGGTAATATTTAATTTTGCTTGAGTTGTTCATTGGTAATTTATTTGCTAGAAGCCTCATTTAGTGATAAAGAGTTTTCAGTGTACTTGACAATTTTTCCCTGCTCAAAGGCTTTGTCAACAAAGAAAGCTAAAACAGAATGAGAGTTCAGCAAGATCCTGCGAGAAGGGTGCTTCCCTCGGGTCTTACATGGAGCTGATTGTGGCTAGACACTTTCAAGTAGCTGTTGAATTAAATCTTTTCCGTATTTGGTGGAAGCAACCTTAAATAGGTCAAACTTGAGGTTTACACTTGAGTATTTAAAGAAACCTTTAAAGCTATGGACTCAGTGGACTACATATCTACACTTTGTTTGTTTCGTGGATTTTGTGACTTTCTCCTTCTTGCTTTCTCTGTGAAGCAGTAGACTAGGCTACTGGAGGAGTAGATTTTACTGAACTGAAACTTGGGCTTGATTTCAAAAGCAAAACAAATTTCTTAGACATTAACTCAACTTAATGTCTTAGACATGAACATTTAACTTCTAACCAGCTGAGATACTTTGCAAGATGTTTGTATACAATGCCAAATTAAAGCAAGTACATGTTTTTTTCAGGAATTGTAGTGATTTGCATAGTAGAAGTAGAAAATTGTTTTTAAAAACAGTGGCTTGACGCTGACTGAGACAGACTCAGATGCTTTACAGCCAACCACTGGACTGAAGTCGGGGACCCCTGTGGTAGAATTAGGGAAAGTTTGGAAGAAGCTGAGGACGCTGGCAGCCCCATAGGCAGATGAGCAGTTTCAACTAACCCGCACTTCTGAGATCTATCAGACACCGAGCCACCAACCAGGAAGCATATTGGAGCTGGTCCCAGGTCCTGGACACAAATACAGCAGAGGACTGACTGGCCTAACCCTGGAGAGTATTGAGGCCCCAGGGAGTGGGGAGGCCTGTCAGTGGGGTGACTTCCTCTTGGAGACAGGAAAGGAGGAATGGGATGAGGAACTGTGAGAGGGAGGACCAGAATGGGGGCAATGACTGGATTGTAATAATAATAATAATAATAATTATAATAATAAATAAGTGGCATGTGTAGTCAGAAAGGCAAAAGTAAAGCAGAAGCTGAAAGAACAAAGTGCCCTTCCACAATGGCTTGAATACACAGATGAAAGCTGCTTCAAGGTCATTTGGATAATGACAGAACACCTGAGCAAATCCTGTCAGTTCATCCTTTGTCCATTGGTGTACAATTAAAACTATCTCAAGACAGCTCACTCCAGAAAGTCAACTCTTACAGTTACAATCAAGACAACACCATAATAAGACATGTAGTTTTTGCAGATCCAGAAAAGGGCCAAGTTTGCATACAGATTGTGTTAGTCACCCTGATGTTTGCAAATGTCACATTGATAGGAACACCTGCTTGACAACACGTAATGTAACTGTAGATAGCAAAGTCTGCTCTGGTTTCACACGTTGTGTCTATTATGACCTAGCAGAGAAATTCAAGACATAAAGCAGTAGGATGACAGAGGCCCAAAACCCACAAAAGCAATAAAGACAGGAATAGTGGATTCGTAGGAGAGAAGAGAAAGAGTGGCAGAGGGGAAAGCAAACATTCCACGAAATATTCCTTTGCCACTTGCCAGTTTCAAACCCAGGACTCTGAAGATGGGCTGCAGGTGTTTGGAGATGTCTCAGCTTTTGCCTTCCCTCCCTTCCCCCAACTCGGGAGAGAAGATGATAGCTGCGATTCTGTGAAATTGCATTCTTTGGGGGCATGGAAAGCCCTGACCATTTCCAACTAAAACAAGAACAGTCTTAAGAGTGGGGGCGATTTGTATTATAAATTAAGAAAATAGGAAAAGGCAAGTACTGGAAAGGTGAAAGGGTTTTGTTCAATTTCCTCAAGAGACCAGTGTTAAAAATAGGTTGGTTGCTTGGCATGCTGGTGAATGCTTGTGATCCCTGCACGTGGGCACCAGAGGTGGGTAAATCATGAGCTCAGGTTCCAGGCTAACATGGGAGAGAGTCCCTATTCACAAAAAAAACCTTGGAGAGAAAGACCTTGTTACTGATTTTTTTTTTAATTGCTCCCAGGGAAAACAGCAGATTGAGACCCATAACCCTAAAGACCCATTAGGCTCCACTTTTTTTCCCTTTTATCTTCTTTAAAAGAAGAGGTGAGAAGTTGATATAAAAGTTAGAAGTGAGGTAATGAAAAGCATCCAAGGTGCTAGAGGTGGACTTCTGATAGGATCCCATGCTCCCATGCCCATTTCTGGTCTACCTCACAAGGTTTTTTAAAGTTATCTCTTGTGTTTATTGAAACATCCTTTAGTTGGCCTAAAAAAGACGTTATGTTTATAGTCCCAGCTACTTCCATTGGACCAGATACATCTACTCTGCCTTTTACTCCCTCCTATATTTCTTTCTAACACAAACATGCTTCCAGTGCTTAGAAGACAGTGTGCACGTGAATATATATTTGGTTTTCATAGTACGTAGACCCAAATAAGAAGGCAAGCCAGAACTTTCTACATAATTCTGTACTGAGTGTTTCTTACATAAAGGTTGAGATGAGGACCTGGGATGCTGGCGATGTGTATGGCCAGGGGGGTAGTATTCACCTCATCTCTTCCCTTAGAGGCTCTGTGGATGCAAATGCGTTTGAATGCACTGGGCTGTGTCTTGCCAACAACTAGCAGGGAACCTTTTAACTACCAGACTTTAAACTTTGAATCTAGATTTCTTCTTAATAACTTTTAGTGAACAGGCATCTGACGCTTTGCTAGCCTCTCAGATGCTTCTCCAATTTGAAAAACCACTTTCCCTCCTCTACAATTACAATTTGCAGGCAAATGTTCTGGCAAGGGATGATTTGTCCTTTCTATCAAAACTGCACACACCATGGCAGACCTTTGCATTTTTCCTATCAAGCTTGTACAATCCTTTTACGTATTCCTCAGTAATCTCAAAATTTAAAGCATCTGAGTCTTTCTCCCGCCCTCTCCATCTTTCCTTTTAACCGAAAACTACCATTGCTTAGGAGCTTTGGAGAATTTCTTGCCAAACTTCCTTATGAATGTTTGGGAAGTCTGGAACATATCTGCTCTTATGCTGGACAGAGAGAAGCTAGTCACTGGCCCGAACAACGTGTCCACCAATGACACCATCTGCCGCAGAAGCTGGACACCATGCCAGTTAATAAGCTAAGAATGGTGGTCGCATCTGCCAATGAGCCATTTAGGTGTTCCCAGAATTACATAAACAAAGAAGTGTTATGTTAAAAGTGTAGATGAACTCCCTGAGAGGATGAGGGTGTGAGAAGATCATTGAAAGATGAAGGAGGAAGGGTACCTTGAAAAATAATTCCCTACTCCCTAGATAACTGAAAAATGGAAGAAAAGACTTAGCACAAAAATTTAGCATATGGCCACTGTGAGAAATAGCAAGAAGGAGGTGAGCATAGATAAGAGGGAGACAGACCTCAAAAAGCTCTGTTTATCTTAAGACTTGGAGGATTTTGATGGTAGAAGTAGCTCGATCTGATACATCAGCATCAGTATTTGCTTAAGCTCTTTGGCTCTAGCCATCTAAAAAGATTAGAAGATAAAAGACTGGAATGGTTAGCTGTGTATATTTTTGTTTAGAGTGCTCTTAAGTCTGCTTTAACCCATTTGAGGTCCCAGAGCTGAGATAGGGAAGTAGACATTTATTTCTCATCCCAAACAACAAGATCTGCCCAACTGACATTTGTTTGCAATGGGGAAAACTAGTTCTTTCAAATAAACCCTCACTGTGCATATTAATTACTCAGGTTTTAAGCTTTTTGTGCAAGCAGTATATAGTCAACACAAAGTAAACTCAATAGTATTTTTGTAGACATTTTGTCTCATATTGCTTTATTTTGTTTGGGTAAGTTCTATTTTTTTTTTTTTTTAATTAGGTATTTTCTTCATTTACATTTCCAGTGCTATCCCAAAAGTCCCCCATACCCCCCCCCCCACTCCTCTACCCACCCACTCCCACTTCTTGGCCCTGGCGTTCCCCTGTACTGAGGCATATAAAGTTTGCACAACCAATGGGCTTCTCTTTCCACTGATCGCCGACTAGGCCATCTTCTGATACATATGCAGCTAGAGTCAAGAGCTCCGGGGTACTTGTTAGTTCATAATGTTGTTCCACCTATAGGGTTGCAGATCCCTTTAGCTCCTTGGGTACGTTCTCTAGCTTCTCCATTGGGGGCCCTGTGATCCATCCAATGGCTGACTATAAGCATCCACTTCTGTGTTTGCTAGGCCCCGGCATAGTCTCACAAGAGACAGCTATATCAGGGTCCTTTCAGCAAAATCTTGCTAGTGTATGCAATGGTGTCAGTGTTTGGAGGCTGATTATTGGATGGATCCCCGGACATGGCAGTCTCTAGATGGTCTATCCTTTGTCTCAGCTCCAAACTTTGTCTCTATAACTCCTTCCATGGGTGTTTTGTTCCCAATTCTAAGAAGGGGCAAAGTGTCCACACTTTGGTCTTCGTTCTTCTTGAGTTTTGTGTGTTTCACAAATTGTATTTATATCTTGGGTATTTTAAGTTTCTGGGCTAATATCCACTTATCAGTGAGTACATATCATGTGAGTTCTTTTGTAATTGGGTTACCTCACTCAGGATGATGCCCTCCAGGTCCATCCATTTGCCTAGGAATTTCATAAATTCATTCTTTTTACTAGCTGAGTAGTACTCCATTGTGTAAATGTACCACATTTTCTGTATCCATTAGTCTGTTGAGGGGCATCTGGGTTCTGAGGAGAGCTTGCCTGCAGAGAGTGCTCAGACCACTGAAACTCAGGAGAGAACTAGTCTCCTAGGTCTGCTGATAGTGGCTAACAGAATCATGGGAGGAACAAGGTCTAACCAGAGACAACTCTAACAACTAACTCTATTTTGTTTTTATTTTTATTTTGTCTTACTGGTGTTTTGCTTGTATATTATAGTTTCTGATTTGATGTTTTCATGTGTGTGTATATGTGTGTGTTTCCTATGTTTTTTTCCTTTTTTAAAAAAATTTTGTAATGTGTTTACATGCTAGTTTGTTTTCTAGAGAAAGAGAAAGAAAGAGCACAGAGTTTGATAAATGGGTATATGGAAAGGTGAGGAGATCATGGAGGAGTTATGGGAGGGGAAAACATGATCAGAATATAGTGAATGTTGACTGATATCTCTGGGCTGTACTCTGCAAATATATCTATGGTTGGTAATCGGGAATCACATTACAGAGAACATGAGAGATCCCACCTCTTGAGAGAGGGTTGATACTGAGATGCAGTGACATTTCCCAGTGTGGGAAGAGTCATTACTGTGTTGACAGACAGCAGCTCTCAAGCAAGTTGTTCGAGCAAACACATGATTCAGTGATTTCTCGGTGGTTGCCTGTGGAGCTGGTGGAACACACAGGGAAATAGGAAGTCAAATGAGCAGTTTTTGTGCATTACTCATTTTCCATGTGACTTCGAATAAGTCTCTTTCTGCTTGTGTAAACTATAAGAATTAATGCCCAGTGTGGCGAGTAAAGGTCAGGGTCCCGGTATAAGGGTAAATGATAAGGAATCTGTTGTGGCTTAAAGTCCACTCAAGTACCAAATATAGCTATGGATTTCTTAAGAGGTCAAACATGGGTTAGACAAAAGAGCTCTGAGACAGGAAATCTTCCTCTGAGCATGTCCTTTTCCTGCCTCCTTATGAAGTCTCCATTCCACATTTCTGACAGATTTTCATAGCATGGAATCTGACAATGAGCTTCTTATACTGTCTCATAGGAAAGTAGTTCTCCTCTTAGGGAACTCTGCTTTGGGATAGAACACACAGAGCACAATAAAGGAGAGAAAGAGTTAGTCATGCACACTTTAGGAAGGAACTGTCAATTTGCTTTTACTCCATAAGGTATTACATGTTCCCCTGTTCTCCAAAATGTCTTGCCAATTCATTTACATTCTGCGGGTTGTACTGCCATGTGTCCATCCCAGTGAACACAGCCAATGAGATCCATAACAATGTTTTTGGAGATGTGTATAAAGATGAAACAAATCATCACAGCAACAAAAACCTTACAACTATCCACAATTTCTAAAAAAGAAGATACTTTGTACAAATAAGTAGGTCAGTGGATATTAACTCTTTTAGTGGGAAACCAAAGAGAGGGGCCAAGTACTAAGCACTCCTGTACTAGTAGAAGTCCTCTTTGATGAGTTTTAACACATGTCTAAATCAGTTAGCTATATTTGGTGTAATCTCGCTCCCAATTTCCCACCTTTTCTTCCCTTCGCTCGTGTCTCCTCTTGCCATGTTGCTTCCTTCTTTCCCCTCCCTCTCTCCTCTGCTACCTCTTTTTATTCCTCTTATTCCTCGTCTTTCTCATAGTTTCTTTCTTCTTAGGTGATAATAGGAAACCTTGATTATGTATTAATTGTGTGCTTTTTATGTATGAAAAGCTCCCCAACCTCTGTCACATTTTAATCTGACAATTCTCTAGAGGCAAGTGGCATTATTACTATTTCTCTAAAGGGAAAATGATGATTTTGAAGACTAGTTGACTTTCTCAAGATGGCTAATGGGTGAGCACTGTAGTGGGACTGGAATGGATTTGGGTCTATGCAGTACTTAAACTCTTCATTTGTTAGAGACAAGCCCTCATCTTCACTGCAGGAGAGGGGAAATAGTTCAGTGTATGGGGGAAAGACCCATCAGAATCAGTGCTATCCTAACAGTGTTTCCAAGTCTCACACAAGGATAACAAGGCCTCTAACTGTATTCAATTTGCAAAAGTAGCAGATGCAGAGGTAACGAGGGACAAGAAGGGATGTCTGCATTTCATGAAAGAAAGGGGCAAAGTGAAGAGACTCATTAATGTCGAAGCAGTAGATGGATAACCGGGGACAAATATCAAGTAGATTTGCTTCAGTTTGGGCAGAGAAAGGTCATTGATTATTTTTGGTTAAACTGGTTCACAGAGGCCAGGTCTCCACTAAAAAAAGGGAATTAATTGCTTCCATTTCCCACTAATTGCCTCAACATTTCCCTTTGCTTTGTCATTGGAGATTTGGTCAGAGAGGAGAAAAGTCAAAAGTCAGAGTTTGATGGAATCTACATAAAAAGGGAATCTGAGGAGACCAAATTATGGCATTTGGTGTAATAATGATAATGATATTTAGCATTTTCCCTGGGAGTGCTGTGGATTTTTAGAGCCCTTTTCAATCTTTAATCAGACCATAGGGCACATTTAAAAGAGTTCACTGTTTTTATTTCCATCTAGAGGATAAGGCATCACAGAGAGATGGACTGACCCAGGGCAAGTCTCCTGAGATGCTCATCCCATACATTAGATCATACCCTCCAATGGTGAGTTTTAGCTAGAAGCCCAGGCTCTTCCCAGTGGCTCAGTTCATTCTTGCTCCTCCAGTCTTTAGGATTTTTACATGCTTCTGTTTGAGATTACTGTCTCTCATGAGGACTGAAAAGTTACCTATGAAAACAGTATGGAAATATTTTGCTACTGTAAACATTAGTTTTCTGCCTGTTCATGTTGGGGTTATTATCATGTGACAAGCCCTTGTACCTTGTGTTTGTTTGCTAAAGTTAGTCTTTAAAACCCTTTTACAGGGACAAGTCCCTTGAGACGTGTGGGATATATCTGGTAACCATTTATTGTTTTGGAAGCAAATGTGGCAATTTAGAAAGCACAATAACAGTACTCTGCGCATTTTCAGTGGGTGTTAGATCATTCTGGCATCTATGGATTACTGACAGTTCCTTCTGAGTGAGATCAGCCTCTTGAGGAAGTTCTGGGTCTGCAATAGCAACTCTTGCTTTGCAGGAAAGGAAAATTATTGTTAAGTGTATTATGCATTCTCAGAAACATGCATTAGAAGGAACTTAGGCTTTCAAGCAAGATGGTTAGATTTCCAAACTGCCTCTGTCATAATCAGCTCTTTTTTATTACAGCCAGGCTGTATTATTTATGGAATTCTACTTCTTCATTTGTAAACCTGATCTATCTATTAGTTTCATAGCTACTAAATGAGAAGCCAATATAATGCTTATCAATTATGCCTGTGCAGAATAGCAATCTTGCAGTGCTGGCCATTATGCTTATTAGTGCTATTATTTGATACTTGCAATGAATTGAATGATTACCTATTGACGGGACTACACTTAAACAGTGTATGCTGTGTAGGTCACTACTTAATAAAATATTTTATTTGAACAGGAAACTTTCAATATTATGGTGCACTTGAGCTGGATCATCTTCCTGCGGTCCACAAGCTTTCATCCAATATTGGGAATGATTTTTCAAAACTAAGTGATTTTGATTGGATCATGCTTAGGAATTGTTTGAGAATTGTGTTGTTGTATTATAGTCATTGCACCATTAAGTGTATATGCATACTGGGAAGAAACATATGGTCCAAATCCACGTGGTTTGTCATTCAATGTGGAGTCAGGCTGGCTCGTTGATTCTAAAACTTACAATCTATCACAGCTTTGTAAGCACTGGAATGCATTTATACATTGTCCTTCATCAATGAGCAGTTGGATCATATTTAAATATGATCCAGCTGCTCATTGCAAATATATTAAATTTTCACGGCTAATTCCCTTTTGAAAAGATCTTACTCATATTGAGAATAAATAAGAACTGTGGCATCGCTTTCCCCAGATCCTCCATGGGACTCTTTGCTGGTTTGTTTCACCTAATAGAGTACGGTTAACATGTGCCTTTGTTTAGACCCATGTATTAATGTCCTAATTAACAAACATGGGTGTCTGAGCATGTATGTGGTCCCAAGTTCTCTTCTCCAGCTCCTGCCCCTTCCCTTCTTTCCATAGATCTCAAACTGTCCATAGGTCTTTTCTTCACTTTGTAGATATTGTGGACTCTCTTCAATGTGATGTGAGCCTCTACTGTCAAACTAGCAGCTCACAATTTCTTGAACTTGCTATTCCTAAACAATGCAATGAAATAAAACTCTCTTCAAATATATAAACAGAACACACCTCAGAAACAGCAGAGCCTGAGATTGTATACATGGGAAGCCTGGTTTGACGATTTTGATTAACTTGACTGCTCAAGTCAGTCAAAATGTAATCACCAGTTCAGGCAATGGTTTTGACAGATTTTTTGGCCTACTGATTGCTGATTTGGTTGGCTTGCCTGTCAGGTTGAAGTGGTCAGATTGACTGGAGACATTCTAACAGATAAATTTGACTCAGGAAGACGTGGGTGGCTGTATACCAGAATCTACTTTAAATAACTTTATTTGAAATCTTCACCTATTTCCCTGGGACTAGGGAGAAAAGTTTGAAAGTGACATGCTACAGCGTTTGACTTTCTAGACTGAGATGTCTCAGCAGTAGTTAGAGTTGGCAATGTATTTATAGGCTACAACACAATCACATTTTCCTGATGCACACAGTTCAATAATACTAAAACTTTATTCCAACTTTGGAGCATCCTAAGAAAGTCTCATTTTCCTTGACTTTTCTGAAGGGTTGGTGATAGACATATGACAGTAAATGACTTCTCAGATATCATGTAACTTATTTAATTAGCAGTGTTTTATAGTAAACAGAGCTGACCTTGCCAGTAGTGACAGTCCTTTTAGAAAGAATTTATGAACGAAAATGAAAACAAAACCCTGAATAGCAGTTTTTATAAGAGGCAAGAGAATTTTGGCTGAACTTTACCATTTGAACTAGTTTTAAAGGAAGCCATTTTAGGTATCAATTATAATGTCCCTTCAGAAACTTGATTTTGCAATGAACTTCCAAACTTGGGCAAGACAAAAATAACACTGTAAAAATGGAAAGAATGATTTATGCTTATATTATAGTCTTAAATTTTTAGGGGGAAGACATAATGAGGTTATTGTCTGCTTTAAGCATATTTTTTATAAAGTCTGGTTTATGTTGGTCGAGTACTCTAATGTGTTTACATTGAGAGTCTGATATATCCTGTTATTGTTAGAAAGAATTATTTTATGTGCTGTTCCTTAACTCCCCCCAAATTCTTTCTTTTCACGTGAAAATGTTTTGTAAATGTTCTGGATTTAGATGTTATCTCATATACTTAAAAAAATAAATTCAGTGGTAAGTTTAAATAGAAGTTAGGGACAGGGTGTTTGCAAAGACTTTAAAATAATGACACATTTCTTCAGATAGCCTAACTTTCGTATTTTCTCTCTGCTATAGTCACTTAATCTATCATGTATTTTTAAAATTTGTGATTGATCAAGGGAAAGGAAGCTTACATTGGCTTTGCTTTCAAGTTTATGTTTTTTAGCCATAAAATAAGTAATTGTTGTTAGCAATAAAGCTGGAGTGAAAGAGACAGCTATGTAAAATTTCTTACTATAAAAATTGCTATCAGGGGCATTGTGCTATATATTTATATATCACATGTCCTTAATGAACTGTAGCATAATTTTTCATACTGTTTCAGTGATCATCTTGATAATGTAGATCAATTATACATTTCAGACTATGCCAAATTTATGTTACAGGAAATAACTCGGGAGGATGAATTTTGAAATGTCCCCTCCTTGGCATTAGTCATTTCCACGAAGTTACTTGTTACCCTGAGTAGCAAAATGCTCAATGATGGCTCCTGACTGGGAATAGGGAGTCGGTCTGGGATGGTTTGGGTATCTGCTTTATTCTTTCCTACTCCTATCTTTTAACATATCGTGTAGGCCATAGTGTAAGGAATTCTTAACTCATTACCTGGATGGCATGGTCAGATGAGAAAAGGTAGACACAATAATAATACATGTATTTGATTAAAAGCAAACAGTATGTAACAACTTATACTATTATCATTAAACTATGAATTTACTTTTTAACTTAAAAGTGAGCACCAGGATAGAGGTAGGTAGACTTCATCTACTCATCCAACTGTAATCTTTATTTCTCTGCAACTTAGCTAATTAATTGAAATATTAATAAACCATAGTAGTTGCAGGTGATTAAGTCAGAGATCATGAAAGGTATTAATCAATGTCTGTAAAAATTCTCCATGAATAAATAATATCATATAAGAATCCCATTCAAAGCAACTCGATTGCTTATACTATAACTTTGTAGCTGTATAATAAAAAGTTTAGTTTGTATCCTAGAGAACACTCACATAAACTGAGCCTCTGAAGGAGACTGGACTTTCCAATGGTGGAAACATCGAGGCATCAAACTGTCTGTGCATTAGATCGTTATGTTTCCTGTGCTCATGGGAAGAGACAATATTTAATGTTAATAAACTGTCTACCACTTTGGCATTCTAAAGTATTCTACAAGTCTGTAATAAAGAAGTTGGAACCTTGTTTGCAAGTCTTTTGAAGACTCTGTATGGATAGATCAGGGAGGTCTTGATTTTGAGGTTCATGAGTGTTCAGAAAGGCTCCAATGCCCTAGGCTGACCTCATAGCACAGCCTGCAGTTGTTTAGCTATCTTCCTTTCTGTGTATTCCCTTTGGTCTAATGGAGTCCTTTCCTTCACTGGATCCCCCACTTTCTTCCCACTTAGCCTGGCCCTTCCTTTTTCATAGTCAGCCTTTTCTGTGCCTTTTTCTTCTTAGGTCATCCATGGACTGCGCAGCCCTGCTGCTGCCACCATAGAGGTCAGTCCTATAACACCATGTAATTACTACTCCACAAGTCTTTAGTGGCAGCTGGGCCTTCTATTCTACCTGGAGGCATCCCAGCCCGTCTTCCCTCTCATTGAGCAGATTTCTTATATTTAGCTTCTCTCCTCCTGCTTCAGATCTTCTTAGCTCTCTCTCTCTCTCTCTCTCTCTCTCTCTCTCTCTCATGAATAGATGAATTTGCAAAGAATCGTATACAACAAGAGATTCCCAGAAATCTGTAATTTCAGATTCCATTTCCCAGAAACAGAATGCTTCTGACAAAGCTTGGGTCTCTGCTTTGGTCTACCACCTATTCTCAGCCAGCCACTGAAGTGATTGAAATATGGACAATTTATCATCTTGTTTATGATTAGAGGCTACCTATCCCCCTAGCACACACACATATGAGCTATAAAAAAGCAAATGAACTTTAGAGCATGAGTGGAACCTTTGAAGTGTCCCTTGGAAACCACTGGATAGCATCACTTATGCAAAGAGTAAGGAGGGCTTGGTGCCGAGTGCAGTCTATCTCACACATTGCTGCATTCTTGATGCTCTACCACACAGAAATCTGGTGCAGAGAAAGAAACTTGGAAGGCATTCGCATGCAGCTGGACTTTCAAACTACATTACCAAATGAGCTCCTTCATGGAGCTTGTGGAGAAAGAGGGGTCAGCCCCCTATCTTAAGTCTAAGTCATGAGATCTTGTTCACAATTTACTGTCCCTGCAGGCTGTTTTCCATTCTCTGTCCATAGCTGGAAAGTGTGCTCCTGAGAGTCTGCAGTGACCCACTTATTTCCAGGTCTGCTAACATCATCTCCTACTCATTTTCTTCTCTCTGTGGCATTTGACTTTGTGAAACACTCTTCCTTAAGCTCTGTCCTATTTTGACCTTGTGATCTAACACTGCCTTCATTTCTTGGTACATTTGTGAGATTTTTGTTTCTACCACCCCTTGGTGCTCCTCAGAATTTCGAGTGCTTTGTCTTCTGACATTTGTTCTTCTGCATGAACTTATAAAGACATGATGCAGTGATGTCTTCTGAGTCCATCTTTCTACCTAGCCCTGTGCTTCAGCCATTTACCTCCCTCTGCGATGTTCCTCAGACTCTGATTTCATTAAGTCAATGCTGAATTTGTTTTATCTTTTAGAATATACTTCGTTTCATAATACCTCTCTATATCTCTTCTCATATCACAGAATCATATGAGACTATTCATCCTCTTTACCCACCGTGTAAACTTATCAGAGTTATATACTGTTAATCATTACTTTGTCTATATTATGAGAAACACTTGGCTTATATTTTACCACTACACAATCTATTTCCATTCCTGGGCTTTCTATTCTACTCTCCCAATTTACTAAGTAAATTGCTGTTTGTTTTTGGTCGTAGCATGGTCATTTAATAACTTAGTCTCCATGCCATTGCTGAAGGCATATTTCTGAAGTGGTGAACTGATTATTATAACCCTGTCTTCCCCCAGTCACACAGTAGTTAATAGGGCTTCAAGTTTAAAGCTTTTCGCCTCTTTATAAGTTGTCTTCAGCTTAGCTTTCTATGTTTATTTTTCTTCATGTATATTTTGTCGAGGTCAGTGTGAGAAGGTGAAAGGACAGGAAAGGAGAAAAAGAGAGGGAGAGGGAGAGAGGGAGAGAGGAAGCAAGCATTTTATCAGTGTAACTTCTGCTACAGGAACATTTTGTTAGCATCAAGAGGTTAATTGAAGACACTGTATTTGAGGAACTGTTTTCCCCCTCCCCCCGCATTTTCTCAAGAAAAGCTATGATTGAGAAATCCCATATTCTCAGCATTTCTAGGCTGCTTATTTCTTAAAAGTCTTCAGCACAATCCATAATGTCACTAGAATGAGAAAACTAAAACACAGAACTAATAAAAAACAAAACAAAACAAAACAAAAAAAAACAAAAACAAACAAACAAACAAAAAAAAAACCAAAAACCGTATCTTTGTTCCTTTCTCATTGCTGCTGTAGCAATTTTGTTAAAAAGCTAGTGATTTGAAATCAGGACCAAAGTGTTTTGTGTTGAAATCTGGTGGGCAGGGTGTTTGCAAAGCTGCTCTGGGCTACACTCAGGGCATGAGTAAGACTTTTCCTTTTCTAGGAGATCTAGGGAGTTTCTGTTGCCTGGCCGTTCCAGCTTTTAGTTTCCTGTGTCTCGTTGATTTCAGCTCTTATTGCCACATCTCCTTCTGTCTATCTGACTGTCCTGTCTCCTTTTTATAGGACCCTAATGGTTATGCTGGACCTGAACAATAATCCAAGGTTAGATCTCCATGTTAGAACCTTCCTTACATCTACAGAATTCCTGTTTAATTGAAAATTACACGTCCAGGTTCCTTCTGGGATCTTCTGCAGTTTTGAGGCTTAAGATGTCAGTAACTTTGATAGGGGAGGTATTATTTTATACTACAAAGTTATAAAAAATTATTACGAAGTTTTAAAAATGTTAAAATGTCTTTCAAATACAGTTGGTTCTCTCCTTATGTTGTCGATGAGAAGATGTTTTTCATTATTTTATAGTTGTTTTATTTTTAAATTATGGAAAAGAGATCCGGAGTCTAAAATTCTACTAGAATATTCTCTGTGCATTACAAATTACAGTATAGCTTAGCATTTGGGTTTTATTTGTCTACATTAAGTGATATAGAAGAAAGATTTTTGTATCCATCCATTCTGTCATGGTAAATCTATCCAACTTCCTTATAGATTTAAAAATATTTTATTAGTTAGTTGTGTGTGTGTTTGCATGTGTGCGTGAGTGTATGTGTGTGTGTGTATACATCAGGGGGCGTGAGTGTATGTGTGTGTGTGTATACATCAGGGGGCACATTTGTGGAGTTGTGCAAGCTGCAAACTTTTTGTGTGAACTATAGGAAAGTCCTATTGTCTGTCTGCACTTGAGAGCCTTTCTGCTAGAAGTGTGGAAACACTTAGGTGAGTGACTGGTATGTATGACTTAGCTTGTGATTCACTGTTGTTGTTTTAGCATTCAAGACTTCTGACTAGTTCTCCAGCCTCTTTTTTTTTTCTAGTGAATTAACATTCCTTGGGTATATAATTTTTGTATCCATAAAAATTCAAAACAAATACACATATACTTGATTCTGAAGAAACACTGTTCTTTAGATACAAGGGGATGTCAAGCTATGACAACTGTGTGACTGAGGGTCATTCCTAAGGTGGCACAATACTTGAGGAATTTGGTATTGTACACATTTTAATAACAGGTGCATGTGAAACACAGAAATCCAAATATCTATCACATAGATTAGTTAAGTAAAACAAAGACAAGATCAGTTTTAACCTTTTCTCATAAATGGTACAAATCCCTATAAAAATTGAGTGATAGAAATGTACTTATGAACAGAGCCAGTGTCGGCAGTTTGTCAATCAAAATGAATAATCTAAAAGTCTCATTTTCAATTAGATTATTTTAATATTTAACTACCTAAAATGCCCCAATCATATTCTTTAGAAAATTGTTAGACTAGAATACTGCATTTCTAATGATGATATTTTATTATGATAGAAATGACTTCATTAATTGATGATCATACATCAACCCATAAAGTAGATAAAAGATATAAAAAATTAGCAGTCAAACAGAGTTTGAAGCCATTTTTTTAGTTGTTTAGTTTTTTCCCCCCTCAAGCATAAACCTTTCTATGACACTTTAGGCTTTACAAAAATATAAAAACTTCACACACACACACACACACACACACACACACACACACACGAATACCTACATTCATATATATCAATTACAACCAAATTAAATGGCCTGTGAATTTCTTTTATAAAGTTCAAATAAATTGACACTGTTTTGGGATCATCCCAAATGCAAAAACTAGGATATAATAAAAATGATAAATGTAGGACATGTAGAACAGAATGATGCAAGACATTTCTAAAATAGTGAGTTTTGTATTCTTGTAAGAAACATTCTCTTTTGTGACTTCAGATCTATTCTAGAATATGGAAAAAATGTTTTAAAAAGTGCATTGGTAACTTTCCAAAAATATTTGAAACATGACCTTTTAAAGAAGCCAGTGCTGTTTCCCATTTATTCTCTGCACCATTGAAAGAACATTTGCTACTTCGCAATGAAAATAATATCAAAAGGTCACTGGGGATGAAAAATAGCACAATCAAGTATTACAGGAGAGTTTTGCTTTAACTGACGAGTAAATAAGAAATACAGAGAATTATTTAAACATGTTTGTTGACTTATCTTTATAAATATTTAAGCTTTTGTGAAATCAGATAACCCCTCCCCTCTCATCCTCTTGTTTCCTAGTTTCCACAGGTCCTCAATGTTAAACAAATCTAACAAAAAATAACTGAAGAGTCTAAATGAGGCGCCACATGTAAAATAGAACACATGGCTTTTATCCTTATAGCGTCGATTACCTTACTCTATAAGGTTTTTTCCCAGTTCCATCCATTCCTCTGAAAAATTCATAATTTACTTCTTATTTACAGTAGAATTTCATTCCACTGTGTATAGGTTACACAACTTCATTATCCATTCATTATTTAGTGGATATGCAGGTTGCTTCCAACTTGTAGTTATTGTGAATAGAACAAAATGGATGTAAATATGCAACTGTCCATATCACGGGATGTAGTGTCCTTCGCCTGGGTCTGTATATCTGGGTTATGTGGTAACTATTATTATTATTATTATTATTATTATTATTATTATTATTATTGAGAAGATCCAGGGTGTACTGATTTATACTACCACTAATAGTGTCACTAATAGTGTGCAATGGTTTCCTTCCCCCATTTACACCAGCCTTCATTTTTATTAATAATTCTTCGTGATGGCCATTCTGATGGGGTAACATCAATCTTATAATGGTTTTCTAATGGACAGGAATATCAAACATACTTTTAAGTCTTCCATCACCATTTGTATTTATTCTTTGGAAAACACGCCATTTAGTTGCATAGCTAATTTTCCTTTTCTCTTATTGCTTGAAAATTTTGATGCATGTGATTTATTTTGTTCAAATTCACCCTTTCCTGTCCCTTCTAATTAGTCCCCTACCTATCATCTTACTGATTTTCCTCCCAAGCTCAGGATGCAATCTCCTTTTGTAACCTACCAAATCCACTTAGTGCTCCCTGTATGCTCATGGGTGCATGACTACCTACTGGAGCATAGGGTAACTCTTAGGGACCCTATCCATAAAGCAGAAGGCCTCCTTCTGGCAGCCATCAATTTCCAAAAAGCTGCTTATCTAGGAGTGAAACTTCTTCTGGTCCACCCTAATCTATGCTGGGATTTTGGCTGGCTTGTTATTACAAAGATCTTGTGTATGAAGGCTCAGGTGATAAGAGTTCTTGTGTGTAAATGGCACTGTTGTGCCTGCAAAGTACTGTATCGCCACAGATGCCCACTACGTCTGTCTCTTACACCCTCTTCTTTGTTTATCTCTAGTGTCCTCTGCAGGGACAGGTTGTGATATTACTATTGTATTTAGAAGGAAGAACTCCAGAATCATATTTACTGCATGTTAACCACTTGTGAATCTCTGTATTAATCACCATCTACTTTATAAAGAAACTTCTCTGATGAATGTTTAGAGATGCACTAATCTATGTGTATACATAAACTTCGGTATCAATTTATTGCTATGTCCATTTAACAGAAAAGTAATATTAGATTTTCCCCTAGCGCCTATAATCCAGGCACAGATTTTTTTTTTCCACAAAATGCTTTTTTATTCCTCTAATTGCTAGTTCTTATAAATAACTTTGGCAACATGAAAATAACTTTCATTTGGTAAATCAAGCAACCAACTTCACAGAGTAACAAAACAGTAATCTTGACAAATATTTAATACATGTGTAAACAAAACAAAGTGACACTGCTTTAAAAATAGATGGAGCTGTCGGTATAAAACAGAAAGCGTCCGGAGACTCAGCTCACTCTACGTCTTTGTGTTAGAGGCACAAAAATGCACTTAAGCTAGCTCACTTCTAAGACAGAGCCAAAGCTCTTGCTAACTATTTCTTCCTCAGAGTCTGTGACTAGGAAATGTAGCTAGACTGCAGAGGCGGGGTAAGTCGGGGAGAGGTAAGTCGCCTTCCAAGAGAAGGAGTAAACGAGGCTTCAGAAGCAGGGGACATTTCTAGTCACTCTAAAAATCTTAGTAAGCTTCATAACCACGAGTGAGGTAGCAACCATGCAGGCTTAGGGAAAGCGCTGTGACAGTAGCCCAGGCAGCCTCTGCACCAGGGGAAAATGTGAATTTACTGAGGAATAGCAAGATCAGTGGGGGGTCAAAACAGTGCAGCAGCAGTGGACAGGTCAGGTTGGGTCGGGCAATGCAGGGGACAGAAGCGGTAGGCAGGAGCCAGAGCCCTGGGGCCTCCCTTAGCAGTAAACAATTCTGTCCTCTTTAGGAGCATGCTTTAGTGACACAGAAAACTACTGCGACAGGCAGGGCTGGAGACACTCGACACAGGTCTAAGACAGTTCTTAAGTTTACTATAGACAGTAATGTTTATATGAGTCTGCAGACTTATTTCATAAACGGGATTTTTCACCAGAACAAGTGGGACAAATACCCTTTCCATACCTAAAGGAATGGTACAGGGTAAAAAGTGCAGGCACAGATTTTTGATCCTGTCAACTGTACTGGAAATGAATCAGTCTTCAATCCAAACAGAATTTGGCTGATTACTTTCACAACATTTGTGGCACTATTGTTCCAGAGGACATGTCATGAAAGACCAGTTATTACTGTAGCTGGTATGGCTCACAGATGGGTTAAACTGTTGACTATTTTACTCTCCTGCTACCTATGTAACAGTTCAGGATGTTTGATTATACATAGCTCTCTGGCCTAGTTTCTCCTCCGTGACCTTTCTTACCTATTACCTCCCATTCCATGGTCCTTAAACATGGTGCTCCATCTTTCCCCAGTGCTTTTTTTTTCTACACTCTCCCTCAAGTTCCCACACACTTAGCTACCAGGGCCTCAATCTCTTCAATGACTAAGACTCTTCCTAGACCCTGCTATGGTAAAGTGTCTTTCCAAGTATACATATGCAAATTTATCTTTTCTTCCTGTTTCCTAGAGTACTTGAAGACACATAGTCATCTGCATAATTAATTGCTTGATTAAAACCTTCATAAGAAGGGTGACTGTATTTTTTTTTCCTTTTTGAAAATCTACTTATTTATGTTTCAATCATTTTATTCATTTACATTTCAAATGATATCCCCTTCCTGGTTACCCCTCCACAACCCCTCCCATCCCATCCTCCCCATCCCCTCCCCTCTGCCTATATGAGAATGTTACTCCACCCACTCCTGCCTCACAGCTCTAGCATCTCCCTATGCTGAGACATCAAGCCTCCACAGGGCCAAGGGCCTCCCATTCCATTCATGCCAGATAAGGCCATTTTCTGCTTCATATGTGTCTGGAGCCATGGATTCCTCCTCTTTGGTTGGTGGTTTGGTCCCTGGGAGCTCTGGGTGGTCTGATTAGTTGATGTTGTTCTTTCTATGGGCTTTCAATCTTCTTCAGCTCCTTCAGTCCCTCCTCTAGCTCTTCCATTGGGGTCCCCAGGCTCAGCCTGATGGTTGGCTGTGAGTATCTGCTTCTGTGTTGGTCAGGTGCTGTTAGAACCTCTCAGGAAACAACCATACCAGGCCCCTGTCAGCAAGCCCTTCTTGGCCTCAGCAATAGTGTCAGGGTTTGATGTCTGAAGATGGGGTAGATCCCTACCTGGGGTGGTCTCTGGATGGCTTTCTTTACATCTCTGCTCCATTTTTTTGTCAAAGGGGGACCTTACAAACTTTCTGACTATTGTGACCAGCCTAAATATCTACTGGACACAGGTCTTCATGTGCTCGCTAAAGTAGCAGAAACTACTTTATATTTGATTGGCTTTCTTACATTTTATCAGGGAGTTCATGTTTGATTTTATGGCAACATTTGTTTTTTGTCCATTTTGTCATGATTAACAATAATTATATGTTTAAATATTGTTCTCTTAGAGTTTCAGCTCTCCAAGGAATCTCTTGAGTTTGCCATGGACTAGACACACAAAAATATTTGTATAATTGAGCTGAGGGTTGTATCTCGATGATAGGTTAATTACTTAGTTTTCAGAGCATATGAAAAGAAAATAATTAATTAATATTAAACATGAATATAATGTTAAATCTATTTAGTATCATGTCCTTAAAGTATCCTGAATACTTTATAGTTATGCATATAGCTTGTATGTGGTGGTTGTGATGGTGTAAAACTCAGATGAAGTTAGTTTCTAATATAGATTTCAAATTATTTATGACTCATAAATGTACATTGCAACATAATTTTAAGAATCAGTAAAATTAAACAATAATTTGCTGGTATTGCTTTTTATCTTTTATATATATGAAAGGGTAGTTTGATTGAAGATTTCATATAAATATAACTAATAAAATAAATAAGCATATACATAAATGGCAGAGATGGAGTTATACATGAAGTTAGATTTCTTTGACTCCCATTGAATGCCAACATTTTTCTGCTAGAATGATAGTTAACTAGGGAAATTCTGCTTGATAATACTCACATCTTGCTAAAGTGTTTTAAGTGTAGATTTTTCCTTTAAGACACATCACCAGAATTATCCAAATTCAAATGATTGAGACCGAGGAATATGTTACAATCACATTTCACATCATTATCCATTAAATGACTCTGAATTATATAATACTCAATTGAAATATGCTGACAGTTATGCAGAAACCCAAGAAAAACTTTTGATGAACTGAGTCCTACTTTTGTTCAGTAGTTACATCTCAATCAGACGGGCTCTGCTGTATAATTTTAGGTTTAGTCAAGATGAGATTTATGGGTGTATCATATCCACAGACTGCTGTGAGAAAAGTAAGATTTGAAGAAATGAGTTATTAATCTTTACTGCAGAACATTAAGAAATGTCATTTGGCTATTCTGAGTTGGTACCTAGGAGTTAGAAGATTCATAAGCCCCCCAAAATAGATGTTCTCTCACATACCTCTGCGAATTGAGACATAACTAATAGTTACCTATTATTCATTTGTGAAGTCCAAATGTTGTCTTTCATTTATTATATTCACATGGATTATAAAATTAACAAAATTTCTTAAGGACTGTCATGTTTTAGTGAACATGGCTGTGCCTATCATCCTTCTTAATATTTGTTTGTTTGCATGTTCATGTATAAGAGGTTATTGTGTATGAACTTTCCTAACTATCACCAAGTTCACACACACACACACACACACACACACACACACACACACACACACACACACACACACACATTTTTTTTTACTAGTCAAAATAGTGGCGACAGAATGTCTTGTTGCTGAGATGATTCTGTGTGATATTTGTTGTTACTCTTTAGAGTCTCTGTAGAGAAGTAATTGCAGAGAGCACCTGTCTCCTCCCAAGTTCTTTGTTTCCTGGCTGGATAAGTACTCTCCAGGTGGATGATGACATGTATGTCATAGCTTTGCTATCTGGAGAGGAATAACTTTCTCTCTTTTTTTTTTTTGAAACACTTAAATGTTTGCTGAGTGGATATTCAATTATCTATGAAAAGATAACTTTTTAAAGGAGTCTAAAACAACTATAATTCTACTTAAATTTAAATTATATTTAAAATAATTTATATTAGTCATAGCAAAATTTAAAAAGAGCAGACAGAATTATAGAACAAAAAAATTATGGGTCTGCATGTAGGATATTCCAAAGTTAGTTGGTTTGACATAAATATCTGCTTGTTTCTTACATTTCTCTATAGAAACAAGCAAGCAAGCAAACAAGCAAACAAACAAACAAACAAACAAAAACTGTTATCCACTTGCTGAGTTATAAAATACCTGGAAAAGTTAGGTTAAAATCTATGTTACTACACACTGAAGAATAAGTTGAATGAATAATTTGAAACCTGCCATTTTCATGTGAAAACATATGAAAATGCATGTGTTTCCAGGTCAGGTATAAACACCCCTGCTGCAAGCCATGCCAAGCCATGCCATACCTCTCTTGCCCCCATTTTTCAGTAGCTCTCCTAATTTCTACAGGACTTAACTCATTCAGTTGTACTTTATTTTTAAATTAATCTGACAATCTGTACGCTTGAATCTTTCAAAGGCTGATCCAAACTATAATATTTTAAAGTCGATGTCACCTACCCTAAAACTGTCTTTTACTACTGTTACAATGTCTATTTTTAGGTAATACAATACAATACAATACAATACAATACAATACAATACAATACAATACAAAATACAATACAATACAATACATTGAGTAGACTATATTATCATGTGTCTCTCTATCAGTGGTCTTGGGAATGAGAATCCCTGCACCAATTCTGTCCTAAAACAGATTGAAAAAGGAAAACACACCCAGTCCCAGATTCTTTGGTTGTTTGCAGTAGCAATTTGGTTCACAGCAATAATAATGAATTCATTTCCTCATCCTGGCATCTCTATCTGCTTCAGCCTTAGAATTTTGGCATTCTGCCTTTGCATGTGCATTAAGCCCTTTATTATTACCTTGAAGAACTAATGATTTATCATAGTGAATGTGTGTGTTTGTGCGTGCGTGTGTGTGTGTGTGTGTGTGTGTGTGTGTGTGTAAGCACACATGAGCTGTGGTACTACCTATACATAGACGCCAGAGTAGAATATCAATATCAGGTGTCCTTTCTACTCCATCACTCTGGGCTTTATTCTCTTGAGACAGGGTCTCTTACTAAATTTCATGCTAGCCTAGCAGCCACCAAACTCTAGCAATGCTCACATCTCTACTTTCCACTCCAGTAGAACCACAGGGATACCTGACCAAGCTCTCCTCCATAGGCAGTGCTGGGGAGTTGATATCAGGTACTCAGACCTGATATTGGCAAACCAGAACTCTTATCCACTGAGCCACTCCCCAGCTCTCAGATCTCAATATTAGTGATGACTTTCTTATCTGAGACTTGCTCTATCTGAAATTATTCTATATATTTCTGTATTAGGGGAGCCTAGTGTTCATATGATGTATTTTTTCTGTTTATTTACTTATAAATCATGTGTACCTTAATATCTAAAATTAATTTTATTGATATTTTTATTAATGAAAATTAATTTATTTTTATTTATTTTGAGGATATAATATAATTACACCATTTCTCATTCCCTTTCCTATCGTAAATCCCTCCATATGACATCCTTATCAAATTTATGCTCTCACTCTAAATATATAAACACAACATGCTCAGTCTTTTCAATGTTGTGTGTATTTATGTTTTCAGGACTGACCACTTGCTATTGAATAGCTAACTGGTAAACTCTTTCCTGGGGAAACACCTTTTTGCTTTGGGCATTCCTTAGTTGCCTGCTGTTCTTTGCCTAGAGTTGAGGCCTTGTGAGCATTCCCCTCCATATTAGCATGTCTACTGGTATCCCTGTTCAAGTCACGCTTCATTAGCCATGCTGGTAAGTTTCCATGGGTGTAGCTCCTCCAACATTCTTGGGAGACAGTCTCATAGCAAATTCCACATTCCAATGGGATCTTAAAGTCTTTCCATCCCTATCTTCTCTTTACCAAGATGACCTGTGAGGTTTAGGTGAAGACTTGTAGTATATTACGACTGAGCTCTACAGCTCTGCATTTTGATTATTTTGCTGTAATGTTTTTCTCCACTGGTTGAAAACAGAAGTTTTCTTGTAGAACTACAATTAAGGATGTGCAGAGTCTGGCTGTTTGGAGAGGTCAAATGAAGTGTGAGGGGTTCCTGATAGAAGCTTATGAGTTGGTAGAGACTCAGATAGGGTGCTTAGAAGGTGCTGGGGTATTGAATGTTGGATGTGTGGAACAGCAGACCAGATAGACCCTGCGGAAAGGTGTTCCATGTCTGCCTGAAAGGAATGCTTGTTCTTGGTATTTTGTTTATTCACTTACTTATACAATTGATTTCTAATGAAGTGCATCCTTGAATTAATTCTTACTATGTTTGCCACCCTTATATCTTGTGGCTATAGTTTCTTTAATTTTTGAATCTTATGCCTTTTTGGTATTTGGAGGCTTTAATTGAACTCCTTATTTTATTTTTAATGTCTACTCTATGTGTATGAGTGTTTATATGTGCACCATGTGTGTACAGTGCCCTGATGACCAGATGATGGCACTAGAGCCTTATAAACTGACATTTTAAACTACAGACATTTATTAAAAAATATATATACTTTAATCTTTTATCCTCCTCCTGATCCACCCTGCTACAGTTCCTCATCCCATTTCTCCTCCTCAATCTCCAAGAAGATATCCCCACACCATCAGACCTCCCCATTCCCTAGGGCCTCAAGTCTCTCAAAGGTTAGGTGCCTCTTTTCTCACTGAGGCCAGACTAGGCATTCTCTGCTGTATGTGTCAGGGGCTCATATCAGATAGTGTATGTTGCCTGGCCGGTGGCTCAGTGTCTGAGCGATCTTGGGGATCCAGAATAGTTGAGACTCCTGGTCTTCCTATGGGGTCACCTTCCTCCTCAGCTTCTTCCAGTCTTTCCCTATTTCTGCTACAGTGATCTCAAGCTTCCATCCATTGGTTGGTTTTAAGTATCTGCATCTGACTCTTTCAACTGCTTGTTGGGCCTCTTGGAGGGCTGCCATACTATGCTCTTCTCTGGAAGCATACCATAGCATCAGTATTAGTGTCAGGCCTTGAAGCCTCCTCTTGAGGTGGATCCCAATTTGGGCTGGTCACTGGACCCCCCTTTTTCTCAGTCTCTTTTCCATTTGGGTCCCTGCAGTTCTTTTAGACAGGGACAATTCTGGGTCAGAGTTTTTGACTGTGTGATGGCAACTCCATCCCTCTACTTGACACTCTGCCTTTCTACTGGAGGTGGACTCTACAAGTTCCCTCTCCCCACTGATGGGCATTTCATCTAAGGTGCCTCCCTCTGAGTCCTGAGTGTCTCACACCTCCCAGGTCTCTGGTACTTTCTAGAGGATATCCCCACTTCCTACTTCCTAGGTTGCCTGTTTTCATTTTTCTGCTGGCCCTGAGGGCTTCACTCCTGATCCCCCCAATTCATGATCATGTTTTCCTTTTCTCCTCCTTGTCCTCTCTTCCACCCAGGGCCCTCCCTATCCCCTCCTGTCATTACTTTCTTATCCCTTCCAAGTGGGATTAAGGTATCTTCACTTGGACCCTTTGGCTTATTAACCATCTTGAGTTCTGTGGATTGTATCCTGGGTATTTTGTAACTTTTTGGCTAATATTCACTTATTAGTGAGTACATACCATGCATGTCCTTTTGGATCTGAGTTATCTCCCTCAGTATTATATTTTCTAGTTCTGTCCATTAGCCTGCAAAACTCATGATGTCCTCCTTCTTAATAGCTGAATAGTAGTGCCCTGTGTAAATGAACCACGTTCTCTGTATCCATTTTTCCTTTGTGGGACATCTGGATTGTTTCCAGTTTCTGGCTATCACAAATAAGGACACTATGAACATAATTGAGCTTGCACTTCTGCGAATGATGGGGCATCTTCTGGGTATATGCATAGGAGTGGTATAGCTGGGTCTTCAGGTAGATCTATTTCCAATTTTCAGAGAAACCTTCAGATTGATTTACAAAGTGGTTGTACTAGTTTTCAATCCCTCTAGCAATAGAGGAGTGCTCTTTCTTCTCCATTCTCTTGTCAACACGTGCTGTCACCTGAGTTTTTTTTATCACAAAAGTCTCTCAAGGAAGAAATTGAATAAGACCCAGAAAATAAAGAGATCTCACATGCTCATGGATTGGTAGAATTAACATAGTAAAAATGAACAACCAATCCAAAACAATTTACAGATTCAATGCAATCCCCATCAAAATTCCAACATAATTCTTTAAAGACGTGGAAAGAGCAGTTCTTAATTTCATATGGAAAAACAAAAAACCCAGGATCATGAAAACAATTCTTTTTTAAATATATTTTTATTAGATATTTTCTTTATTTACATTTCAAATGTTATTCCCTTTCCTAGTTTTCCCTCCAAAAATCCCCTATACTTTCCCGTCTCCCCCTGCTCCCCAACC
Source organism: Mus musculus (assembly GCF_000001635.26). NCBI lineage: Eukaryota > Metazoa > Chordata > Mammalia > Rodentia > Muridae > Mus > Mus musculus. The sequence goes on along the minus strand of NC_000072.6, from coordinate 16,871,740 downwards.
CACCCACTCCCATTCCCAGTCCTGGCAGTCCCCTATACTGGGGCATAGAGCCTTCACAGGACGCATAGGGCCTCTCCTCCCATTGATGACCAACTAGGCCATCCTCTGTTACATATATAGTGAGCCACAAGTCCCATCATGTGTTTTCTTTGATTGGTGGTATATTTCCAAGGAGCTCTGGGGGTACTGGTTAGTTCATATTGATGTTTCTCCTATGGGGCTTCAGATCCTTCAGCTCCTTGGGTACTTTCTCTAGCTGCTTCACTGGGGACCCTGTGCTCTGTCCAATAGATGATTTTGAGCATCCACTTCTGTATTTGCCAGGCACTAGCAGAGGCCTTGAGGAGACAGCTGTATCGGGCTCCTGTCATCAGGCTCTTGTTGGCATCTGCCATACTGTCTGGGTTTGGTGGTTGTTTATGGGATAGATCCCCAAGAGGGGCAGTCTCTGGATGGTCACATGAAAACAATTCTTAATAACAAAAGAACTTCTGAGGGAATCGCAATCTATGACCTCAAGCTATACTACAAAGCAGTAGTGATAAAACCTGGATGGTATTGGTACAAAGACAGACAGGTTGATTAATGAAATAGAATTGAAGACCAAGAAATAAAACTACACACTTATGGGCACTTAACAAAGAAGCCAAAAATATACAATGGAAAAAAGAAAGCATCTTCAATAAATGATGCTGGTCTAACTGGTTGTAGGAATGTATAAAAATGAAAATAGATCCATACTTGTCACCGTGAACAGAGCTCAAGTCCAGGTGGATAGAGGACACCAAGATAAAACCAGATACAGTGAATCTAATGAAGAGAAAGTGGGAAAGAGCCTCAAACTTATTAGCCCAGGAGAAATTTCCTAAACAGAATTCCAGTGGCTTAACCTCCAAGATCAAGAACTTGCTCCTTACAGCAAGTTCATGCACACTGAGATCTCATGACCCATTTCTTTACCCACTCACGGCACACAGTCTTTCAGGAACCTTCTATGTCTCTTCTCTGGTTGTGACAGGAGTCATGGTAGCAGGGTGACCAGCAAGAAGCACTTGGTCTTTTCGTTTAGAGAGCTCCCTTCCTTCATGGTCATATTGAGACTAGACTAAGTCATTTGAACTGAGACACAAAGGCGCTCTCCCTCCATCTTCTATCTGCTGCTTAGCGTCCACATGCTTGACTCTTAAAAGAAAACACTGAACAGCAACCTACAATTCAACTTACTGAATATCGCAAAACATTGGCACATTAAGTAGAAGGAATCCAGTAGATCCTTTGTGGTTTTGGAACCCAGGCATTTTAAGTATTTTGAATGTGGCTAGGCCGGTGTTTCACCCTGAGCTGTTCTATTGTTTTGGTATCAGTCTGTGACAAAAAGTCAACGATTTGGGGGGGAGTCCTGTTATCACAGTTAATTGGCTCTTCCTGTGTGCTGGAAACAAAGACTTTCCTGCTTGGTTTAGTGATGGTTTGGGGGGGAATCTTGTTATCAAAGTTAATAAACTCTTCCTGTGCCCAAGAAACAGACTTTCCTGTGTGGTTGACTGATGAGTAGATAGCATCCAAGACAATCCCCACCATTGTCTGCTAATCCTTTGTAATTCTTTGTGGCCCACAATTTAGATAAGAGTCAGACTTATTGTGAATCTTGGTCTGTCATTATAGAGTATCTTTGTGGCTTCTCTAATCACACAGATTTGTGACATTGTCTCCAGTTTTACTTCCATCTCACACTCCTTTTCATTTTCCTTTTATGTAAGACTGTCTTTCCATCCAGTTCCTGGCTTATAAATACAACCTCTTCTAAGATGCTCGAATATAAAAAAATCACCGCTTTTTCATGCCATTATGATTCATTGCATCTACTACTCAACCTACTCAGAAGCCAGTGTCATTGTGCTTAGGGGCAGGCCGCATGTTCTGATTATTTCTCCTACTTTCTGAGGGCTACAGGCATGCTATTTAATGCTTCTGAAACCCAGTTACTGTTAACATCATACCATGGAGTTACTAAGGATACATATGTCCTGGGTTCTACATAAAGATAGAAGAAAACATTAAAAACACTACATGCAAATTGCCTATCACAGTGCTTAGTACCTGTTGCTTGGCTTGCTATTGTGGTTGCTTTGTTGCTGTGGTTAAATTAATTCTAACTTATAGATGATGAAGTCTAAAATCTCTGGGATTGCCTGGAACATTTTTTGTATTCTTGATAACTCTTAGAAGTATGAGGTTCAATGAATATGTTTAGTGTCAATGAGTGTTTATGTTTAGTGGAAAATGAATTAGTCAATGAAAGGAATTCTGATTCTAGATGTTTTATTTAAAACATGAGATATGGTCCACTTGTCAATACAAGCTCTACCAGTACACACCATTCATTTGGCTATGTAGTATGAAAGATTGCTCAGAATTGTGAAACTGTAAGTATTCTTTCTAATGTCTATATTGTAACTATATGCAGAGAAGTTAGGATCACCTAAACATCTACCCTTAAAAATTTACCATTGGCATTTTAATGAAATGTTATTTTACAGCTTTAAAGCTCATAGTAATATAATTAGTAATATGTGTAATCTTTATTACCAGTCTTAATCTTTTTTATATGACTGAAAAATTATTTTATGGTAGCACAATTAAAATAATGCTAAAAATGTCAGCATAACAGAATTAGACTAAAGTAACTACTACAATATTGTATCCCAAACCAGCTAATTTAAATGCAAAATACTTTCTACAGGCTATTTATCTGAGCTAATACATGGTAAGGGATTTAAGGAGTAGTTTGTGTAATGAAATAAAAAGAAAAATAAGCACTGTACAGCAATCTTTGCTATTGTTTAACATGAGGGAAAATTAAATAGGTTTATATATAGGCCACTTGAGGAAAATGTATTAAAAGCCACACCACAGCATAGTAAATATAAAGGCAACTGGCAGGCAATACTCTATTTAATAGGTTTTTATAAATACTCTATTTGTAGGTTTTTAAAGGGAGGCTTGAGGTGCTTAAAGCTGTCCTTTTTTTTTTTTTACAAATTATGGGGTAATATGAACTATGACAACCAAACTGCAAATGCACATGGAACTTCTGTTTAATTCATTCTTCGCCATGTCACACATGTATATAATGTGCCTGGTTCCTCTCCCCACCCCTTCCTTCCGTCCTGTTCCTCTAGCCCCCTCTTCCCTACACATCCTGTAACATTTTTATGTGTTTTTGTTTTTTGGGGGGACCCAGTGAGTGTAACCAAGGCCATCTGTGTAAGTGGGAATGCCCAGAATTTTAATGGTCTATTTTGTAAAAGGGATTTCAAAACACAGTTGTTTAATTGGCACACAAGAATAGACATTTTTCAGTGTTTTTTTTTAAACCTGTTGATTCATGATGATGCATACTAATGTGTTCTCATTATTTGGTAGAACATAGAAAAAAATTAAAAGATTTATAAAGCAAAACTCTGCTCAAAGTAGCACTGGAAAATACAGAAAAGTAGAAAAAAAAATCACCCAGGAATTTATCACTATTAAAGTATCATGCTTTAACAGCATATCTACTTCTAATTTCTGCTTCCCTATGAAAACATTTTAGATTTTCGTAATAAAACCTTTATTGTATGTAAGAACCCAATATATAATATAACATATACTATACCATATATTATATAATATATATATATATATTTATATAAATACCACTTGTACTGTTAATATGCTTTATTTACATGTGACATTTTAAGACTTCTTTGTTAGAGACTCTTATAGTAACAGTGCTTTTATATTTATCCCTCACTGTTATAGATAATTCACTCTGAAAGCCTGGCTAACATTACATTTTTTCCATCAAATTTTAACTCATTACTTAAAATCATCGGATCATTAAAACCCTGTCACCGTAGGACAGAAGCATCAATATAATCTTAAAGAACTGGGATTATGGTATGGATAGTGTTCTGAATCCTTTGCTGGAAGAAAACAGGTTTATTACATGGTGTTTTACATTTTTTTTTGTATTTGTATTTATAGGTCCAGGCACACGTAGAAACCTCTACGAAGCCTCAGCTACAGAAGGCTCAAACACAACAAGTAACTCCTTTCATGACCTTTGACTGTCGGGTATGCGACCAGACTCTCAAGAGAGCGCAGCCTCCAGCAGCCAGCTGCATGCCTCTGGCAGAGCATGAACCCATGAGCCCAGACAGTGATGCTGGCTGTGCAGGAAACCCATTCACAAATCTGCTGGCTCTTGGGAAAAAAGATGGTGCTGAGAAATGGCATGTATGTTCAATGGCTGGTTATAAAGTCTGTCATGAGTACTAGGAGGTGAAGTTAAGAATTTTGCAGTAAATACTTCAGACAAAAGTGTGATGAAAGAAATGTGTTTATAACTAATTGATCTGTAATTATTAATCATAATATATTAATTATGTATAATAAATTGTAGCTGCTCATTTTAATATTAAATTGGCTAATTCATTTTAATACTCAACTAGTTATCAATGATCCACTAAAAATCCTATGAATTTAGAAGATTTAATTCTAAGTGTAAAGGTTTGGACTTTCTGATTAACTTGAGTTGAATTTATCAACATCTTAAATAGACCAAAGTTTGAAGCTGATAGAAGTTACTTAAAGAACACAAATTTTGTTTTCTAAGAAAAAATGTTCATTACAATAAAATTAGTTTCCATTCCTTTACTACATTAAATATTTAAAGAACTATAACTCATTTTAAACTTGATTTTCTATCTATCATCTATCTATCTATCTATCTATCTATCTATCTATCTATCTATCTATCTATCTATCTAACTATATATTTAAGTTTAAATAAATTCTCTGCTACCACCTACTAAAATAACTGGCATGAAGTTAAGCTGAGGCACCAAATTAAACAAGAATGGCTAACTTCGTGGAATGTGACTTGCTTTTAAATGAATCTTCAAAAATACTTAAAAAATAATGACATGAAGTAGGAAATAACTAGAACTTGGGAAAACTTTAGTATTGTCTTAAAGAAAATCTATGCTAACAAGAGAGCTTTCTTCTCTTTTCCCTGGTTTTCGTTGACTGATTTGATGGAGCTCTGTCCTCTAACTCCCAAATTATTCTCCTGCAGTCTAAACTGCTTGTGAGCATCTCTGGTCCTCAAGTTGATTTCTTTTTCTCTAATATTGAATTTTCAGCTTCAGAGAACCAAGGCAGAGGACTCAGGCTCCCATTATTTGAATTCAAAGAAAAATATTTTAAGAGATAAATTTTATATTAACTTGGAAAGCAGAAAAGAGTGATGATCCAATAGATTATTCACTGAAAAATTAAAATTTCACACTCTAGGATGCTCTGAAATCCAAAACAGAATGTTGGTCACTGTGTGTGTGTATTTACTTCAACATTTTAGTAGTGGATGTATATACATAAACATATAAACTTTCAAAAGTGCATAAACATATTCATTTATAAATACACACACGTATATATGTGCATATATACACATATATTCACATACATGAACATATATGTGTACAGAGATAGTATATATATCTATGTATATGTGTATGTTTATGTCTATATCTATATCTCTACATATCTATATCTATGGAACTTTTAGAAGAGGAATACAGAACCAGCTTCTTTGTTTACTTCATGAAGAACACAAACTATATCTAATGATGAGAGCTGTCTGCACAGTACATATTAGAACTACACCCAGTACAATTTATCTTTTAACTACTTCTTCCAAAGTTTATTTTCTTGTAAATATTATTGATTTCCCACAAAACAAATTCCAATAGTAATGGCAACTTATTACAAGTAAAATCTCAAAAGCAGTCTTTTGCCTTATGTAGGTAGCATATATCAATCCTCTGGGCTCGCCATTGAGCAAGCCTTTATTCCTCAGTCAGACCTTATCTTTGCCATTATAGGAAGTTCATACATATGTGGGAAATATGTGTCCTGCCTTTTCTTTTGGGCAGCCCCAGTGAAAGGGAGCTGCATAGCTTAGAAAAGGTGATATTCTCTAGAAGTTCAGCTATCTGCAGGCAAGATGAAAAAGAGCTATAGACATTTCCTGTCTTGAACTACTACATTAGAAGCTATCTATATGAAAGTGTCTCAGAGCCACTGTGAATGTCAGTTTAATCAGAGTTTTGTTTAGTATGTAAGAGTTTTAAATATGGTCTCTGACCTGGAGTTCTCATATCTACATTTGACGCACGCTGCCATCATTCACACACACGTTATCCCCAAAAGCTAGAACATTTCTCTTGTGGTTAAAAATTTACTAATATCCTTTAATTGTTTCTTGGAGTCCCTGTCTCAAAGAGGCTGTAAAGGGTGTGTGGTCTCTTATATAGAGAGTGGTTCTTCACTTACATTCATTTAGACTGAATATTTTAGTTGTGCTTTCATGTTTCTATGCTTATTTTTTGTTGTTTGACATAGAGTCTCACTATATGGCTTACACTGGCTTTGAACCTTCCTCCTTCCTCAATCTTTTCAGGGCTAGAACTACAGTAGTTGCCAACAAACCTGGAAGAAGAGTCAGTTTGATTTTTGTCTTTTAAAACTTCCAAACTCAGTGGAATGCTCAGAGGTCAGGGGTGGTGGTTATTAACATTTATTCAGTTTTATTCTTTCTTTCATTCTAAGCCTATCCCTCCACTAACCCAAGGGAACATTTCACTGGTCTAAACAGTAATGATAGTATCACTTGAAAGGTCTGTGAGTGTGTCTTTACATTAGACGTGACAATTGGAATTAGAGGTAATTAAGAAATTAAAGGTCTCTGGGACAGAGATAGGTAACAAATAAGAGAAGGACTTCACAGTGCATGCCTGTCCAAGATGAATTTGACATTCGTACTTACAAGAGTAACAGGAGCCTTTTTATTATCATTCCTGTCGTTTACTTCTCAAATGACATCCCCCTTCCCAGTTACTCCTACACAACCCCTCATCCCATCTGCCCTCTTACTCCTCCCATACCTACCCATCCACTCCTGTGCCACCACTCCAGTATCCCCCTATTTTGGGACATCATACTTCCACAGGACCAAGAGCTTCCCCTTCCATTGATGTCAGACAAGGCCATCTTTTGCTACATATGTATCTGGAGCCACGGAGCCTTCCCTGTATACTTTTTTGTTGGTGGTCTAGTCCGTGGGAGCTCTGGGTGGTCCGACCAGCTAACATTGTTCTTCCTATGGGGTTGCAACCCCCCTCGGCTCCTCTAGTTCTTCTGCCAGCTTCTCCACCAAGATTCCCAAGTTCAGTCTGATGGTTGGCTGAGAGCATCCACATCTGCATTGGTCAGGTGCTGATTGACCCTCCCAGGGAACAGCAACACCAGGTTCCTGTCAGCAAGAGCCTCTTGGCAACAGCAACTGTTTCAGGGGTTGTTGTCTGTAGACAGGATGGATCCCTAGGTAGGGCGTTCCTGGATAATGTTTCCTTCGGTCTCTGCTCTATTGTTTGTCCCTGTCTTTGCTTTGAATAGGAACATTTATGGGTTAAAAACTTAGAGATGGATGGGTGGCTCCATCCCTTGACTGGGGGCCATGTCTATCTACTAGAATTAGTCTCTACAGGATCTATCTCCCCTTTGCTGTGTATTTTGGCTAAAGTCATCCCTGTTGGGTCCTGGTAGTCTCTCGCTTCCCTGACATCTGGGAACCTCCAATGACTACTACCCCAGTTTCTCATCACCCCTGCTACATATTTTTATTCCATTTCCTGACTGTCTGTACCTCTCTCCTATCCCTTCCAGTACCTGATCCTGCCTCCATTCTCCACCCCCTTTCCTTCTAGGTCTCTGTTCCCTCCACCTCCCTAGATTGTCTTGTTCCCTGCTCTATGTATGACTGAAACATTCACACCCTGGTCTTCCTTTCTCCTAAGCTTCATATGGTCTGTGGATTGTATTGTGGGCACTGTGAGCTTTTGGGCTAATATCCACTTATCAGTGAGTACAAAAAATGACTTCATGAAATTCTCAGGCAAATGGATGGAACTAGAAAATATCATCCTGAGTGAGGTGACCCAGACACAAAAGAACGCACAAGGTATGTAACAAGAGCCTTTTACACTAACTCTTGTTCCTAGCCTAGACTTCATTTAGCACCTCTGTACTGCTTGTTGCCTTACCATATGGGACCATGCACAGATTTATAGAGTTCAGATCATCTTTGGGAATATCCTAATAGATTCTCTTAATTCAAGTTGACCAACCACCTTGCTTAGGAGAGTAATGGGATCAGATGGTAGTTTAATCTACTCAGAGATGTTTACTAGTTATTTATTTTTATTCCAATTACCATTTATCTCAACTCAGCATTCACACCTTCAGTTTGTATATATTAAGGTCTCCCTAAAGGCAGTACAATGGAAAGAAGAGAACTGGAGCGTTCTCATTTCCTAGTTTCATTTCTGTTGTTGTGATGAAATACTTTGATAAAAGGAGAGCAATGGTTGCCTGAGCCCACAATTCAAGGTTATAATTCACTACTGTGGGGATCGTCAGATGATTGGAAATTGAAATAGCTAATAAAAACATATCCGAAATCAGGAAGAGACAGAAAATACATACACCAGTGATCAGCTCACGTTCCCCCTTCTTGTATAGTCCAAGATCCAGCCTTTGAAATGCTGCCCACATTCAGGCTGAGTCTTACCACTGCAACTAATGCCCTTAAAACAGAACCCTTTACAGGCATGTCCATAACCCTGTCTGATCTGGGTAGTCATTCATATAGAGGTGATCACTATGTCAACTTGACTATCAAAACTATACAAGTATACGGGAAAAAGAGGAATAGAAAGAGCAAAAGAGAAGCACACAGTCTTTCTAAAAAGTTTAACCCTTTAAAAAAATCCTACCTCATCTACTGGTTATTTCATAAGCAACTTTTGCATGGAAAAGGAAGCTTTTTATGGGAAAGAAATGAAAATGCAAATCGGGATTAGATTGAGGTTAGATCTGTGGATCCAGAGCTCAGAAACTAAAATCTATCTCTGCCACTCAGTAGTTGTAATCTGGGACAAGATGGGTGATTTCCTTTTGATTTGATTTCTCCTCTGTATGATGAGGACAAGTACAGAAGACACTTTATGGACTGCTGTGAAGCTCAAGTGATTGGGATATATGCCAAGCACTAGAGACAAAATCTGGCCCATCTTCCATGCTACACAAGTGTGTGGTGCCATTGCTGGTTAAGGTGTTTGTGTGTGTTGTTCATTTTGTCACTAGTTATAAAGATGAAGAGAATGAAATGTTATATATTCATATAATCTAAAATCATATAATATAAATTTAGCACTAGTCAGCTAAAATTTCATCACTGACCTTCGAACATCTACAAGATAATTTTTAAAGTAACAGGGTGATATAGAAGTTTCCTGTCTGTGGACTTTGGTTAGAAGCACTTCATGAAGCACTCTGTTGATATTCAAGCTGATTTCAATAAGTGTGCCCAGGGGCCCCTGCAGAGTCCCCAGGGGCCCAGGGAAGGTAATGCAGGGAGGGTAGCCCATCAGAGTCTCACATTCAGCTCTCAGATACTGTGGACTCTGATATACACATCTATGTGTTTGGAAACTTAATGCAGAGTAAGCTTGTAGTCTTCACTAACGTTCTTTGTGATTTCAAACTAAAGCACCACTTTAATCGTTATTTACAGCATTCTGAATGCACTGTATTCTATTAGATGGAGATTGTTGAGGATATAATCAGTATACAATTAACGTTTTTAAGAGGAAAAAGCAGAACACCAAAAGAACAGTATTTCCAGACCCCAAAAGGTAAAAAAAAAAACCCACAATTAATAATCGGTTCAGCATATAAAACAAAGCAAGCTCATTTCACTAGAAAATCATGCTTTTTTCTGCACTTTTGAAATAGACAGAAGACAGCAAATGAATATTGCAAAATACTTTATACAAACAAAAGATCATATTATATTGAGAAATATTATAGGGTTCCACTGTTCTCTCTGTGTGTACCTCTGTATATGTATATGATTATGTGTGTATCTCTCTGTATGTATGTATGCATGCATGTATGTATGCATGCATGCATGTATGTATTTTTGTACCTATCATTTATCTATCTACTTATCTATCTTCAATCTATCATTTTATACTTATATTCAAGCAACTGATTCCATATCTAATCTGTTGTAGCATTATCCAGGAACAATTTAAGTTTGACATTTTCTATTTGAAGTCTTGCTTATAATCAAATAACTTCATGAGGTTCTGATTCAGTTTTGACTCTTTCAGTATGATTAGTAGATTGAGATTCATAGACTTTACTCTCTTGTTGAAGACAGAAAAATTACTAAGATAAAATATGAATTATTTCTGAGCCAATATTCAGAGGTGAACAAAAGGGAGAGAGGCCTCACCATCTTAATGGAGAAAGAATTCTGTGTTGAAGACTATTAATTAATTAATTCCTGGAATCATTCCAAGATGAGCTGTTATCTTATCTCTCATTTGATTACTTCACTCATCATACAATTATTAGTTTCAGAAACATTATTCTAAAGTTTGTACATACTCTGTCCACATATCTTGAAGTATCGTCTGCTTTGTTTGAGAGTTGAGATCCTTTAGAAATCATGAGAGGTATTTTGTTATTCCAGATGAATTTGCAGATTGCTCTTTCTAATTCGTTGAAGAATTGAGTTAGAACTTTGATGGGGATTGCATTGAATCTGTAGATTGCTTTTGGCAAGATAGCCATTTTTACAATGTTGATCCTGCCAATCCATGAGCATGGGAGATCTTTCCATCTTCTGAGATCTTCTTTAATTTCTTTCTTCAGAGACTTGAAGTTCTTATCATACAGATCTTTCACTTCCTTAGTTAGAGTCATGCCAAGGTATTTTATATTATTTGTGACTATTGAGAAGGGTGTTGTTTCCCTAATTTCTTTCTCAGCCTGTTTATTCTTTGTGTAGAGAAAGACCATTGACTTGTTTGAGTTAATTTTGTATCCAGCTACTTCACCGAAGCTGTTTATCAGTTTTAGGAGTTCTCTGGTGGAATTTTTAGGGTCACTTATATATACTATCATATCATCTGCAAAAAGTGATATTTTGACTTCTTCTTTTCCAATTTGTATCCTCTTGATCTCCTTTTGTTGTCGAATTACTCTGGCTAGGACTTCAAGTATAATGTTGAATAGGTAGGGAGAAAGTGGGCAGCCTTGTCTAGTCCCTGATTTTAGTGGAATTGCTTCCAGCTTCTCACCATTTACTTTGATGTTGGCTACTGGTTTGCTGTAGATTGCTTTTATCATGTTTAGGTATGGGCCTTGAATTCCTGATCTTTCCAAGACTTTTATCATGAATGGGTGTTGGATCTTGTCAAATGCTTTTTCCGAGTCTAAAGAGATGATCATGTGGTGTTTGTCTTTGAGTTTGTTTATATAATGGATTACATTGATGGATTTCCATATATTAAACCATCCCTGCATCCCTGGAATAAAACCTACCTGGTCAGGATGGATGATTGTTTTAATGTGTTCTTGGATTCGGATAGCGAGAATTTTATTGAGTATTTTTGCATCGATATTCATAAGGGAAATTGGTTTGAAGTTCTCTATCTTTGTTGGATCTTTCTGTGGTTTAGGTATCCGAGTAATTGTGGCTTCATAGAATGAGTTGGGTAGAGTACCTTCTACTTCTATTTTGTGGAACAGTTTGTGCAAAACTGGAATTAGATCTTCTTTGAAGGTCTGATAGAACTCTGCATTAAACCCATCTGGTCCTGGGCTTTTTTTTGGGTGGGAGACTATTGATGGCTGCTTCTATTTCTTTAGGGGATATGGGACTGTTTCGATGGTCAACTTGATCCTGATTCAACTTTGGTATCTGGTATCTGTCCAGAAAAAGTGGGAGTGGGTGAATAGGGGAGTGGGGGGAGGGTATGGGGATCTTTTGGGATAGCATTGGAAATGTAATTGAGGAAAATACCTAATTAAAAAAAAAAGAAACCATGAGAGGGAATATAGAAGGCGTCATTAAGCTGATACTTTAAAGGTTTGATTTGGAGTATGTGAGTGACCACATTTTGTAGGCTGAGGTCAACAATTTATCAGTGAATCATTTAGTTAAACAATGGCAAGATAAATGCATGAAATTCAAGGCCTGAGAAATAGTCTGTGAAGGCATCCATTTCTTCCTTACTAATTCTAAATAGACTGTCTATCTAAAGAACTTCCTCCTTTTCTCCAGCATGCAAGACTTCAGACATTACAACTGACTGAGTATCACACAGAGAAGGTCAGATGAGATTAAACATTGGGTGGGTGGCCCTCTCTATTTATAATAAAATTTCTAATTAACTTAATTTACTTTTGTTGGCTTTTCATGGAAGGAGTTCAAGGGTTGTCATTTTAACCTAACAATGATAACTGAGTGTCTACACTGAGAAATGACAATGACCTGCCCATTTCTATGTGCTCTGGATAGATGGTCTCCTTTATAAGGAATTGGTTCCTATGTAACATCTGTGTAAACTGGAAATCGAGGAGTAAGAGGAAGAGGAGGAGGAGGAGGAGAAGGAGGAGGAGGACATAGAGATGAAGAAGGAGAAGGAGAAGGAGAAGGAGAGGAAGAGGAAGAAGAAGAAGAAGAAGAAGAAGAAGAAGAAGAAGAAGAAGAAGAAGAAGAAGAAGAAGAAGAAGAAGAAGAAGAAGAGGAGGAGGAGGAGGAGGAGGAGGAGGAGGAGGAGGAGGAGGAGGAAGAAGAAGAGGAAGAGGAAGAGGAAGAGGAAGAAGAAGAAGAAGAAGAAGAAGAAGAAGAAGAAGAAGAAGAAGAAGGAGAAGAAGAAAAGAAAGAAGAAGACAATGTTCAGCCTAGTCAGCCCAATCAGTCTTGCTTCATCAACCTTGAACTCTCAGGTTTTCCCCTTCCCAAGCATCTGTGTTTTTTGTATCCTTCCTATTTTAAACATCCCTCACAAGCTCATATATGACCTCTTACTCTTATTAATTTATCCATAATTCTAGTACTTTATTTTAAACAATTATTACCACATTCCATTTTCCTCTAGCTTTCTTAATTTACTTTTGTTTAAGCTCATTGAGATGACATATCAATTGGATTAGTGCTACTGTTTTCAATGCCTATTATTAACCATTCACAGTATTTTTAACAATCTTCTTTAACCTGTCTATAGTGTTCTTAGTATAACCCATTTCTTTGACAAGCATCATTAACTTCTTCATGTTTTCCTATCCTGGGTGTGATGGTTTTTATATTCTTGTGCCAGGGAGTAGCACCATTTGGAGGTGTGACCTGGTTGGAGTAGGTGTGCCACTGTGGGTGTGGGCTTAAGATCCTCACCCTAGTTGCCTGGAAGTCAGTCTTCCACTAACAGCCTTTGGATGAAGATGTAGAACTCTCAGTTCTGCTTGTGCCATGCCTTCCTAGATACTGCAATGCTCCAAACTGATGATAATGGACTGAACCTCTGAACCTCTAAGCCAGCCTCAATTAAATGTTGTTTTTATAAGACTTGCCTTGGTCATAGTGTCTGTTCACAGAAGTAAAACCCTAACTAAGACACTGGGTAAATATCAGTAATGGATAAACTCATTTATTTGCCACATTTTTATGGGGCAGATAAATGAGGGGCACCCTTTACACTGTGCATACTCATTATGTTAAATACATCATCAAATTTCACAGGTGAGCTAACAACAGAGGGACAAACCTACAACCATTTCTTAGAAAAGTTACCACTAATGGAGACTATGTAAAATCATCTCTCCTTAAACTTGCGACGTCCCCACCCACTATCTGCTTTTCAGAAGTGCCCTGTATTGCTTTGGAGAGAAAATACGTGCAGTTAAGTTAGAATTTGCTGAAAAGCCTTAGCAGTTCTTTTAACCTCCACATTTGTTTCATTTCCATGTCCTATTAGAAGAGAAAAGTTTCCGTTTCATTCTTAAATTCACAAGAGGTTTTCCTTCTGTGGACCTCCTTCGGTGTCATCTGTGTATGCTGACCTCTAGGACTGTTTTTATGTTAGTGTCACTCTAAACCAAATAGCTCTCTTTAAATACACTTGCTTTCTTGCCTCCATGTTATTTCAGCACATGCATAAGTGCACACACACACACACACACACACACACACACACACACGCAACAAAACTCACTGCCTCCATTTACTCTCTTCCAATATCATCTGATGACCTCATTGTCTCCTCTCCAATCAAGCTTTTCTCTTCATGATTTTAAAAGGACTCTTAACACCAATCAATTTAAAAAGTTTTTCTGAGATTATAATATAATTTCCCATGTCCTTTCCTCCCTCAAACTCTCAAAATGAAAAAAATAACATCTCAACTGAATATCTGATATCAAAGTCTCCATTCTCATTCGACTTGGCTTTCAAGTCACGAGTGACATGATTAACCACACCCTGAGGCTCTTTCTGACAAGCGTCTTAAAGTGTCTGATTTTTCATATATTTTTGCTGACTCTTTCTTTTCTTACATATGGTGCAATGCTGTTTCTCGGCCCAGTCTACCCATCTTTTCTCTTGTACACGTATACACTTTATCAATGATGTCATGTCACATCAGTTTGGATCCCTCTTCTCCATGTTCAACTTATGTATCCTGCTGCTTGTTCATCTGTTGTGTTACCACAGATGTCTCAAACTTGCAATGGCTGAACATACTTTGTATTCCCAAATCTATTTTTATTCATATAAAAAAACCAATAACAACAAAAGTCCAAGATTCACGTTGTTCTTGTCTCTGCTTCACTCTCTCCTACTTCTAGAATCAGTCCCAGTTAAATTCTAGATTTCTATAATCCTAGTGTTTCTCAACATTTCCTCTCCTCAGATGACACTCAGTTCTGTAGCTCGTCATGTGCAGCTAGCACAGTACTTTGCACAACACTGATGTCAGCAAATAAATATGGAATAAGTATAGAATAGTAAATACTAAATAAGAACTATACTTTAGGTATGGTTGTAATTGGGTTCCCGATATAATTTTTATTCATGAGTCGTTTTAATGGATAAAGGGCAGCAATATCGAGAATGGGGCAACAATGAAATGTAGCCACTTTGCATTGGCTACACATTGTGATAATGCTTTTATAATACATTTTTCATGATTTTCAGAAAACAGCCTATATGTTAGAGTTTGGTTATATTTTTATACAGCAGAAAGATAATGACAGAAGCTGAGGAATGTGGTCAAGCACATTCTTTAAATGAATAGAAGATTCGGAACTTGGTTCCACCCCTGTAAAAAACCCATGCAATAATTTTCTCATCACCATGTATCAGCCAATCTGAAAAGGCAGCTAAATCATAGAAATATGAGAGGACCTGAGACACAGCTGCCTTTCCGCTACACTGAGGCCGGATGACTGGTTACCCTCGAAGTTTAGATATCATGCTGTAGTTTCTACCGATTGACCTTGGTTCTTTCTTTTCCTTTAGAGATATTTTTGAGGGTAGTAACTCATTTATGTTAATGTGCAAAGGTATTTTTCAGTCAGGTATCTGTAAATTCTGGTGGCATTTGGCAATCTAAGTAAACTGTGAGAGTTCAAGACCAGTCCAGAGACAAGGGCTGAGTAAATATTAACAAGGCTCTGGGCTTGCTTGGGACTTGAAAGGATTGCATGACATCAACGAGCAAGCTTTTGTCAGTCACAATCTAGGCCAGATTAGTCTTAAAGTCCAAGGAAGAAGCAAAGTTCACCTTAGTGCAGAAGTTTCTGTATGCCTCTCCTGGTTATTGTTTGCAAGCATAAGGGAAAGAGATGATGAAGGAAAAAGAGAAAACCATCGCAATTGTGAAGGTTATAGACTCTTCCAAGTTGAAACTGGTAAGAACCCTGTTAAATTCTTTCACTATTTGGAGATAAAACTAGACTACTTGCCAATTTTAAAAATTGTAGAGCTATAGCCATTAAAATAAAGTATGTAGGCTTTAACATTGAAATGTGTACACTATAATTAACTGCGTGTTTTAAAGAACCTCTTTACATTTGAGCACTCTGGGCTACGCTAAGAAATTTCAAAGTTTATTTAAAAAAAGTCAGTTAAAATTAATTCCTTATTGTGACTTTTATATAAAAAACAAGGGCTCAGCGAATTGTTTATTTTCTACTTCTACTAACAACTGTTTTGTTAACTTAGTGCTAAAAGAATAATGAAGATATGGTATATGTGATGTGAAACTGTGCAAATATCCAGTTTTGTGCTTTTCTTTTTGTGTTAAAGCTAGCTTGCTGAGGGAGCCACAGCTCCAGCCTCTCTCATTATTTTTATTCATGTATAACAGAACAAAAATAATAGTAACAAAATAACACAGCAGGATTTTGTGGCTCGGTGTTTGTCATTTAAGCCTTAGAGTGATGTTTTAACAAATAAAATACGGTTTTGAGGCAATTGGCGGTGTATGTCCTAAAACTGAAAAGTCTCGCTTGCTGAATCTAAATGAATCAGCACCCACAAGGAAGTAAAATAATCTTTCGAAAGTCAGTGTTTCATGTGTGCATACGTTCTCCAGCCTGTTCTCACCCGTGGTGCGCCTCTTTATAACAGGAGTTTATCTTCCTTTATGTCCAGTTTCTCTGTCAAACGGTCTCCTGCTCAGTTTTACCATTTTAGATTCACAGTGAATATCCTCATAGAATAGCAAAAGGCAAGGACCTAAACAAACACATCTATCAGTTTCCTTTGAAAACTCACACTAAATATGTGAACACATTACATACACACACACACATATACACCAATTAGGGCTCCTTGTGCCTTTTGTTATTTCACTGAAAGTTTACTTGCAAACTTAACTTGTAACCTCCTGTAAGTTTTGGTCACTTCGTCTATTTAAAATGAGATTATCTAGCAGATACACATGATGTTTCATAAAAATGCCAAGGTTTTGGGAACTTATGTTATTATTAGGAACATACCGAGTGTATTGTGTGGGGTCCTGTCTGTTGCTAAGTGAATGTAAATGAGAAGGGTCAAGACAAATACGTATAAACAACATTTAAAGTTTTATTAAAGTTTATTAGCTCAATAGTTCTCTGGTGAAGAGAAAAACAAGCTGGGTTACCTCCAGGAAGCCTGAAGTATAGGGTTTTGCTCCTAAGTTAAGCCCTGGAGAGGAACTCTTTGCCTCTGATACCTTTAGATGGGGTGGAGTTGAGAAAAGAGCAGTGGAGAAGAAGAAAGAGAAAAACACTTAGGAAAGACAAAAATGCTTCTGTAGAGGGCAGAGAATACAGCCCTGTGTCATACAGGCATGAATCCAGGCTATTATTTCAACTGCTTTTATTAAGGTGCTATGTCCTACTAGGCTGGAGCTCCCAGTGGAGGAGGCTGGGTTGCCTGTTACTCCCTAGAGTGTGTGCCCACTTCCCTTGTATTGCTATCCCTAGCAAATACTCTCGACTTCTTTTCACATGGACTTTGGAAATCAAGCTCATGTCTTTGTACTTACCAAGCACTGAGCCTTCTCCCGTGCAATCTGTGTTACATTTATAGTTGTGTTCCTTTTATACCATTACTTCATTTCAGAGCTGTAATTGTTTTATATTTAGAATGATAATTATAGGCCATAAGGTTGTTCCAATGGTGACTGAAGGTGTTATTTGAATTATTATATCATACTTGGAATTTAATAAGTTATTGACTATGGCATTAATGTATGTTATTGTGTTGTGTTGTATTGTCCTCTGAAAAATTCCCCATCTACATAGTCACAATTCATTGTAATCAACGACGTTACCCAAACTGAAGTGTGAAGGACAATATTGGAAATCCAGCATGGATATACCTGATAATAATGAGGCTGTATAAAGGGGTGGTGGGAAATAAGGTTGAATCAGTGAAACAGAAGCTATAAAGGCATTTTGAGTTTGGGATTTATATATACGTTAGATGGCAGGGACTTTAGGCTTTAGACTCTTGAGAAAAGATAGATCTTAAGGGTATTTTAAATATCTTTGGTTTGAGAAGGAAGGTGGGAGTATCTAGGAGGGAGTATCTAGATAACTACATAGTGATGCATTGTTTAGGTGTAGGGACCTGAAGATTTTGGAGACTGAAAATAGAGATGAAATTCCAAAGTGGATATCATAATATCTTAAATGTCATGTCAGGGGTTAGATTGCTTCTAGAGCATGAAGGTAAGAATAATTTTAAAGTCACATTGCTATGGTTTCCTGATAAGAGGAGTTGGATCTTTGTGCACAATTTATAGTGGTGTAGATGCTGCCACAACAATTTTGGTTGTAGACTTTGTTTTTCATATCGGGACAGCACCATTTGTAAACAAAGGCAGAGCTATTTTTCTTTGGTGTCACTAAAAGTTACATTTTAACATTTTAGCAAAACCCTGTTCCGCTGATTCCAGCATTATCAAGAGCTCTGCATTTTCTCTCGAGAGTCTTATTGTTGTCTATCTTGTGTTTAGTTCTTTAACCCACTGTGAGTTAATTTTTAAATATATAGAAGATAAAGGCCAGAATCACTCTTTTTCCTGTAGATATCCATTGAAACCAATGTCATTCATTTAAAAGACTGCCCTTTGCCACTGGGTGGGAGGGGGTTTCTTGGTAACCTTGTTAACATTACTAGACTTGATTACAATGTTTCCTTCTGGCTTTGTTACTATGATCCACAGACCTAAATAATTGTCCTCATGTTGCAATGGCACCCTTTGTGGTAGCATAGCACTGTAAACAGCATGGAAATCTAGAAGGATTATTTTGTCACATAGGTATTTTCTAAGTCTGTTTTTGGTTCATTGCTGTTCCTTGGTACTATAAGTGAATTTTAACACGTGATTTTCAATTTCGTCAAAAATTCATTTGTCATTTGCTGGCAGTCACATAGGATATGTGATTGTTTGGATAGCAACTTGATAAAATGATCTCTTTCTAGAAATATGGAATATTTTCCTTTTTTGTGTCTTTAATTTTATCTGTATACTTAGGTTTCAGCCTACACATCTTTTCTTTATGGAAGTTAACTTTACTCCCAAATCTTTTTTGAAGTTATTTTAAATGGAAGTGTTTTAATTTCTTTTTCATGTTGTTCATCGCTTATCTCTATAAATACAGCAGATTTTCATGTGTTGGTTTTATGTTGTGCAACTGAGCTAGCCAGCTTCATTTGTTAGCTTGAATACAGGTGATGCTTTTGATTGTTTGTTTGTTTGTGTTTCTTTTTCACGGAATCTCTGGATTTTCTAAATATAGGATCATAATCATGTCATCTGTGAACAGAGACCATTTTGGGTATTTCTTGATATTTTGTGAATTCTTTGCTCTTCTTGACTAATTGTTCTGGCTAGACTATCTACTGAAATTAGAGAGGTGAAAGTAGACCTCCTTATCTTGGTCCAGAAATTAAGAGTAAGTTTATTATATTTTATTTACTATTCTTATTTTGTTAAAAATTCTTTCATACAAGACTGAGCATGTCAGCTCATGCTTTTAATCCCAGAATTTGAGGCAGGTGAATCTCTGTGAGTTCAAAACCAGTCTGCTTTACATAGAGACAGCCAGAGCTCCCTAGAGAGACTCTCTCATATGCTTCCCTTTTGCCACCTCTCCCTAGTACCTTCTTATCTCCTTCCCCACCCAGCTTTCCTGTTTCCTCTCAGGAAGGAAAAGTCAAAACCAATGACAATCAAAAGACATAAACTGAAACAAACAAACAAACAAAAAACAAAATCAATAAGGCAAAAACAAAGTATCTCCAACAACCAAACAAACAACTATACCACCACCAATTAGAAAACAAAAACAAAAGCAAAAACAAAAAAAAACCAACAACAACAAAAAACCAAAACCAACTAAACAAACAAACAAAAATCATGGAATTTGTTTTGTGTTGGCCAATTGTTACTTGTGGTTCTAAGGCCTGTCTTGGAGTATAGTTGATATATCCAGTGACATTTCACTGGAGAAATTTGACTTTTCCTTCCCTAGCTCTCAATTCTAAATAGATTCTTGGTTAGGGATGGGTCCCCTGACCTTCTCTGTGTAGGGATTTTGTGTGGTTTGAATTTCTGCAGGTCTTGGACATGGATCGCAGCCTCTGAGTTCATATGCATATCAGTTCCTTTGTGTCTATAAGGTGCTGTTGCTTTGGAGTCATCTACCACATCTGACTCTTAAGTCTTCCTGCTTCTCCTTCATAGATACCTGAAATTTGAAGGTATGAGTTTATTAATGACATTCCATTTAGGCCTTAGCGCTCCAATGTCTCTTACTCTCTTACTCTCTGCACATTCATTGGCTAGTTGTGGATCTCTGTTAAAACCATATACTACAAGATAAAACTTCTCTGATGAAAGTTGAGTGGTGATCTGCGTTATGGAATAGCAATATGTCATTGAGAGCCATTTAATTGCTCGATTCCTTTATCAGAATAATAGTAGTAAGTTTTCCTCTAGATCCATGCTCCAGTTATTGAATACTTGAGCAGTCTCTTGTATGGGCTCCAGCTCATGGAGTGGGCTTTAAATTCAAGCCAAAAAGTGACTGCTTGCTCTCATATTATTTGTGCCACTGTAGAAACTTTCTCTCTTATTATATACTCTGTTTATTTGAGTGTTTATTTTTTCTCTTTCTCTCCTAAGTAAATCGTATAGAAATATCTTAGTATTGTTCATTTGTTTTCCCCAAACCACTTGAGCTTTGAGGACTGACTTGTTAGTTCTTTGCTATGTTATTTGATTATTTTCCTCCTACTCTCTTGAAAATAACAATTTATCTAGTTGCAACCTTAATGCATTTTCCCTCAGATTATTCTTCAAGACTGAGATTTTTTCTTAAGGAGTTTCCCCATATGCTAGAAATTATTTTATGTGTGTTCTAATTATCTTTCACTTGTTAAATTTCAGCATGATTTCATCTTCACTCTTGAGTTCCAACAACTTTAGCAGTTTTTCAAATCAAGTGCTATATGAATTTCATGTTGAGGTTTTCTTTTGGCTGAGTTTATATAAAGTTGATGTTTGAATATTTCAAAGATATTTGAGAAAATCCCGTGTTCTATGTTTTTGCAAGTACTGTAAACATATCTATGAGGTCACTTTTGTTCCAATCTTTCATCACATTCCTCATTATTTTGTCTGCCTGACATTTCAAAAGTGAAAAGAAATGTATTGGATATTCTACTCTGATGGTAGACCACTCAGTTCTGTAGATTTCAGCATTCTTCACTTACCTTATGTGGTTTTCATTGGATACATGCATGCTTATCATTAGTCTCTTTTTAAAATTTCACTTTTTATATGCAGTTATTTTGTTCCTTTATTACTCATGTCCTGGTGAAATAATTGGCAAAATAGTTGCCAGCAGCAATCGAAGAACAGTGTGGGTTTATTTTAGTTCACATTTTGGGGCCAGAGTTCATCAAAGAGGAAAAGTCACAGCACTATCAGCTTAAGGCCGTTGGTTATGGCACATCCTTAGTGGCCGCTCTTTTGCATGCAGTCGAGGACCCTGGCCTGACTAATGTGCCACCCACATTCACAAAGGGTTTTCCAACCTCAACATAACTTCCAAAGATGCTTCACACAGCAATGTCCAGAGGTTCATCTCCTGTTGATTCTCCATTCTGTCAAATTGGCCATCAATATTAACCATCATAATCATTAGTGACATTTCTAAACTTAAATCGCATTTTCTCTCATATTAGTAAAGCTATGTCAGGACCCTATGGTTATAATCTGCTGGCATATATGACTTCAATGTTTTTCTATTCAACATTTGTGTGTCTTTCACTAGGTATAATTTGTGAGCTACTTATTATATCTAGTGTTAGTTTTTAAAATCAGTTTTAATACATTTTCGATGTGATGAGTGACAAATATTGATTATTATTAGTGGTATTTATTATGGTTATCATTTATTGCCAACTTGAAAATGTTGGAAGTTAACTAAAACCAGTAGCTAGGTAAACATGTGAGGATTTTTTCCTTACTTAAATCATTTGAAGTGGGAAGACCCACTTTAATCTGCATATTTTTGGGAAAGGAAGATACAGCTTTAATTCTGGTGGAAACCCATTTTAAAAATATGGAAGAAAGAAGATCTTGCTCTTTGCCTGTGTGTCACCACTCTCACTACTTCATCCATTCCTTCACTGAATTAAAACCTACTTCTTTAGAATTCTGGCATATAATGAAGGCCAGATGAGACATCCAGCCTCATGGAATAAACAAGTATAGCAAATACTAGATTCATGAGCCTTCTGATGGTAGACAGCCATTATGGATTAGCTAGATCACAGCCTGATATATATATTCTATAAGTTTTGTTCCTCTAGAGAACTCTAATACAATATAGTTTCATTTTTCTCTCATTTTAGTTTCTTAATGTTCTATTCTAAAAGCATATTTCCTGGTGCTGGAGAGGTGGTGCAGAAATATAGAGTACTGGTTTCCCATCTCAAGGTCTCAGATTCAATTTCCATCACCCATGTGGTATTTACCACTTCCTGCAATCCAAGTCCCGAGAAATGTGATAGCCTCTTCTGGCATCTGCATCTGCATCCACCAGGTACACGCACTGTGCCAGATATACACGCAGGCAAAACACCTACCCATATACATAAATAGTTTTTAAAAGTTTATTTCTCTAGTAATTTCATATCACGTCCTTGCTTTCCCAATTCACCCAGGCTGGTGTTATGAAGGTTGAACTCTCCTTTCTTGTCTCTGATGTCAGTCTCCACCATTACCCTTGTCTTATATACAACAATCACTTTTCTAAGGCATTTGATCCATTTTATTTCGTATTTGTGAAACAGGTCTTTAAATATCTCCCCCTTTTAGCTGAGTCACTCATTGTTTTCCATTGTTACTCTTTGTGGGAGTAAATCTTTTAAATTCATAAAGTCTGGTATGATCATATTATTTTCCCTCTAACAAATCCTAGTAGATCTTCTTTATTTCCCTAACAACCCAATTTTGTTTTCTTCTTGTTTTTTGTTTTTGTTTTTTGACAGTGTAGAAAACTTAACACTGTATGCTTAGGAATACTTTTTAGCATGGTCTCATCTGTCTATGGTATCAAGATGTGGATTAAAAAACACATGTAATAAATTTCATGTTTAAAAAGTATTCATTTGTTTTCACATTACACTTAATTCTTAATTGTGTCATTGTAAAAATCTTACAGATTTTTCTCAAATTTTATAATCATTTTATATGTTTAATGTTTTATTGATTTAATTTTTTTTACTTTTTTAGAATGTCATACATGTATATAATAAAATATGATCACATCTATAACCTCATGCCCCATTTCCCCTTCTTACTTCCTTCTGTATACCACTAAGATAGCCTCTTTTCAACTTAACATTCTTTTTGGATAGCCCACTAAGTCTGGTTACCACTTCCCACCTGTACTTGGATATAGGGTCACCTGTTGTGGTATGGGGGACCTACCAGGGGCCACATCCTTAAAAACGAATGACTCTTCCTCCCTCAGAAGTTATCCACTGCCAAATAGTCCTCAGTAATGGGCGGGACCTGGTGATCATCTATTGATTCTGGGACTTGGGCTGGCTTTATTTTATTTTTAGCAAGTAACACAGCTGCTGTGAGTTCATGAAACTGATAGCTATGGCATGTCCAAAAGACTGCACTACACAGCTCTCTTCCCCACCATCCAGTTCCTACATTCTTTCCGTCTCCTCTTTTTAAATACCTAGTGTTTTCTGATCCTTAGTGTTGGGATTAATATAGATGTCCTGTTTAGGACTGAACAGCCTGTCTCTTATTCTCAGCATGTTGAGCAGTTATTCATCTCTCTACTGGCTGTTGTCTACTGCAAAACGACGCTTCTTTGACCTGATTGATCTCAGGCCAGATTTATCTCTATGTACATACGTATTTGGAAGGTAATTTGACAGCATGACAATTCTTCAAAATGACAACAGCAGGTGCTATCTGAAGGCCTATGATTCCCCCGGCCACAGGAGTTTTGATCAGGATTACTATACCAGGCTATCAAATTCCCTTCTGCAGGTCTGTTGTTATGCTTATTGTTTTGTATAGCAGTTTATTATAAACACTTTCCCTTACTTATTTTATGCTAATTTAGTAAGCTTGGTATCATTTAATTTCGTTTCTTTTCTTTTTATATCATTGCTAATGCTGTTTCTTTTGTGTGTGTCAAAATAGTCACATTCCTTTGATGTTTTCTTCCCACCTGACCCCGTCTAGGAAATGCTGGCTACTTTAAGTGGATCTATCACTTAAGGAAGCCAGATTCAGTTTATTTATGTTCTTGAGACCCCAGGAGTGGAGCTGTAGATAGAATCTAGATACCATGTGGCCATTGAATCACTGCAGACCATGGAGCAGCTTTTTGGAAAAGTTATTCTTTTTCTATCAGAGAGAAGCACCTTCTTCTGCAGGTGTATACTTGGCCATTTTAAATGAGTTTTAAGATGAGTTATTTATTTTTATTTGAATCGGTATGAATATGTTCAGTCACAGTCATGTCAAATGCATTACCTTACTGAGAAATCAGTCTGCCTTTCCTTAAGAAGAATAAATACATCTTCGCAAAATATTTATCCATTTCCTTACTGAACTACAAAGATGTGGGCCTTCTTAATTAACTCTTAACTTAGACAAAGGAAGATAGAAATTTGCTTTGTACGCTCCTTAAGATGGGTGTGTATGCATTTTCTATTTACTAACATTGGGTGCTTAAAACTTTTAGATGACGTGAAGTATACTACATCCCTTGAATCTCAACAGTCTAGTGATATTCAAAAAGAAATTAACCATTTACACGAAATCAAACACTACCTATAGCATAAAATTAAATAAAGTATTAATCATTGCGATTCAGGGCATAAATTAGGCTATAACTGAGCTTAAAAGATGACGTAATTTAGCTACTAGAGTAAAGCAGGATTAGCTTCATTGTCAGAACCCTGCCCTGTTTCTAAGGAATAATACACTACTTACGATCTGAGCGTGTACTGTGGATTCTGTGGTTAGGAAACACTTCCTCCATTGTTACAGTACATGGGCTAGAGCTCCTTTTCTTTTACGTTTCTGCAGTTTGCTAGTCAGTCTACATTGAAACCCATCTGAATTCCATCTCTTTAGAGGAAAAGTGCCTTTACCTAGTTCCTTCCCCTTCACTTTGTGTCTTTTTTGTTCCGCATATCCATTATATTTCTCAAAGGCACATTGGA
Source organism: Mus musculus (assembly GCF_000001635.26). Lineage (NCBI taxonomy): Eukaryota > Metazoa > Chordata > Mammalia > Rodentia > Muridae > Mus > Mus musculus. Next base: position 16,846,509 of record NC_000072.6, on the reverse strand, counting down.
AATGCACAACTCAGGTTGGGTTGCCTCAGCTCAGAACCAAGAACTATTCAAAAATGACCATGGAAAATGGTCTGTTTGAATGACTCACATCTTATGGAAATGGTCTGTGTTGTGGAATGCCTCTTAATTGTATCTGTTAGACTCACATACGTCATCTCAATTTAATCAACTTTTATTTGTTTATAAAATGAGTAAATTGAAATGGAAGAAGTAATACAACCCAAGGAGTATGACTACACTCTAGAAAACACAGGAAATAAATAATTCCATACCAGCTAAAACAAAATAAGTAAAGCATGCACACACACACACACACACACACACACATATACATACACATATACAAACAAAAGCACACACAAACACACATTCGCACACCAAAAATCCCCAACTGCAGTGTCTATTATCATAGAGTCTACATTCACTAGTGTCTTAGCGCCAAAGTCATCTTAGTGTTATTAGCTGGAATATTCATAATACTCTAGAACATTACTGTAAAATGGGAAAAAATGTATGCCATCAAAGAATCACAGTTGCTCACTTCATTAACAACATGAAACCTTCTTTGATGGCCAGATTATGTTAACACTAACAACATTCTGAGGCTCCTAAGTGTTTTACCATTATACTTACCTTGTGTCTGCACAGAACTTCTAGACTTGTTAAGATGTTTATTTATTTTTTATCCCTAAAACAGTGTTTTAATAGTACTAATTTATAACCATGTCATGATCTGGCTCAAATCTCTATAGATTTGTGAATATTCATCAGACTTTTCATTTGTGCATGAACTGATCTTTTTTTATTGAGATACAAAGACCAATTTCAGCACATCTTATCAACAAGCATTTTGCAATGTATTTTAAAGTAGTAGGGGTATATTTTTGTTTAAAATTAGCATGGTCTCTATTGTCACGATTGTTCCATAGTGACAAATTTAAAGACAGGGATTTAAGGTAACCTACTAAATCTGTATGTGTTTACAACAATGGCAATGATTGGTCGACCTTTTCTCTCTTTTCTTCTTTCAGTTATCTGGGAGTATTTTGGATGTGTACAGTGATGAGCAGGGCATTTCTTCAGCTAATGCTGGTCTCACGGATGCTCCTTGTCCAAGTATTCTACCCATGAGAAAGGAAATTGCAGGTAATGTTGAGTTTTTAAAAGTTTGACCTTTCAAAAATTTTGTCACTTGCAGAAGCTATGAATGATAGAGATATTGTCACATTGAATAGATTTTTAAACCGTGATTACAATGGCTACAAGGGAGAACTGCCGAGAGTAAGTGCAGCATTTCCTGATATCACTAGGCACTAGGTTAAAGTCACTTACATTTTATCTGCACAGATTCAATATTTTAGTAGCGCCTCATAAACTTCTTCCAAGCGTTTACAATATGATCCCATCTCTTTGGGATAGGGACCCAGAAGAAGATTGGCCAATTGTTGAGACTCAGTCTCTTATGAGGCTGTGTTCTAGAAATTATCCAGGTACAGAATGTGTCATGCACTGGGCCTACACAATACACCTCAAAGTTGGTCCATACACTGGCTGTGAAATGCTGTTGGCTAACAAGTAGTCTTAGGTTGTAACTGCATGGACTGCTCCAAAGGTTCTATAGATGATATAGTGTAAGTAGCTTTGGGAGCTCCCTGGACATTGCCTTGGCCTTCTGTGGGTATCAGAAACCCAGTTAATGCTGAAGGAATTACCCAGGTTATGGAGAACAGGGATTAAGAACTCTTTTGAAGGCTCATAACTACCCTGCTTGTCAAGAACTTTGCTATTTCCTGAGTGGCAGAATTGTTTTGACATGACCCTTTGAGATATATAACTAGTTCTCTTTCCTATGACATAGTAGTCATAATTATTTTTGAAGAGATTAGATTAATTTGCAATTCTCAAAATTATGGGAAGAAGTTGATGAAGAGCTTACCATTTTCTAAGCACCGTGTCTGCTCATTTGTTGTCAGATAGCTACTATATTCATTTTTACCAGTGAGGATCTTAAGCCACCAAGTTTGGTAACTGATCTCATGATTGTTTAATGGAAAATTAGAAGACAGATCAGGATTATGCTACTCCAGGTCTTAAAGACATTGCCTTTTACTAAAAATCTCTTCATATTGGCACCAAATATATTATTACACCCTTTTAGAATAAGCGATATTCCATTTCTAGATAGTATGTCTGAACACTGTACAGAATGGCTTCAAGGAAGAATTAAGCCCCATTTCAATTATTGTTCTTTGGTTCAGAAACTGATGGTAGAGCTTTGGCAAAGGAGAGACAGAAAAAGGACAACCACAACCTCAGTGAGTATGTTTCCCTTTTCTTCAAACAAAGTTAATACAAGAGAAAATGCACAGTGGCCAAGGAAAAGGTCTTTTGCTGTCATTCCTTTAGTACCTGAAATCAAATTATTGGAATGAATTGTTTATACTTAGCAACTTCACCAGTTTTAAAAATGCAAACCTTAAGGTCTCTTGAAAAAGTCTTGCATTTTCATAAAACGAAGCAACCTGGATTCTGTTTTGACCCTTCTTTCCTGATCAGGGCATCCTTGATTATAGTGAGTACATTTGGTTACCCTTGAGTAGTGTTGTGATCCACCAATTCAAGACTTAAAGAAAGAAACCGGCCATGAATGTTCACTGTGTCAGCAACAAGAGGGCATCCTCATTTATCAGTATCTCTTTGCTCCTCCTTTTCTAATGAGTTGTTATCTGAGAGGCACAGCTTATGTTGCAAAGCTCAGTTCTGCATACCTTCTTTAGGTTAGTTTGACCCTGATTACCAGTCACACGTGAAGAAGAAACGCAGGTGAGAGGGGCAGATTAGGAGCAAGAGTGCTCAGTCTTGTCCTTCCCAATCTCAAATGACTTCCACTAATTGGGAAACTGCTTTGTTCTGAGAGGCAAAGCCACAGCAGGAGAAGAGTAAAAATGGAGATGGGAAGGAGTAAAACCTCCGGTTAGACCAGCAGCTTTCTCACATGCAGTGGACTGGAATTCGTTCTCCATGTGCCTGTGAAACCCAGATCAGTCCTTATTGCACCTGCTCTGTCAGACTGGTAAGAGTTAACTGACTGAGCAGATCTGGCCCTTGCTTCTTACTCTTTTGGACCATGGCCTTTTAGCTTCCCTTAGTCCTCAGGTATTGCAGACAACTCTGATTTAGAATACGAAACAAGGGAGAGTTCAGAGTTAATATCCTGAGGAACCATGGGTCCCATGAAATTTCTGCCTTTGTGCTCTCTTTCTGTCTTCTATATAGTCAGCGGGTTCTTTAATTTATAGTATGGTTGTTGCCTACTATGTGTCTTAGCAAAGTATTTTATAACTGGATTCTCATGCTAAATCATTTCATCCTGAGGTAAATCAACTTTAAAAATTTAGTACCATGGGTTTTATAGACAACAAATGTAAAATATTCAAAACTACATAACGTACAGGTCATTGCAAAACCACAAAGGAGGTTCCCTTTATCTGATGCCTAAATATTAAAAGTTAGAAGTCAAATTTGAAAATTCTGAATTCTTATTGAAACCAGGAAGGCCAGGAGTAGATTGAAAGTTCTGGAGTCCTTTGAGTTTGGCCTGGGAAAATTGATACCAGTTTTTATCCTGCAACCTACTTCTCGTCTCCTTCAGGTTCATTCTCTCAGTAGCTTTGACATGAGTGAACACCCCACTCCATAGATGTACTACCCTATGGCTATCTATACACACGTGGAGGTGTGATCTCCTTCTCTAGGAAGAGGAAAGCTCAGGCCAAGGCTTGTACTAGGCCTGGAAATGAGCCCCGGAGTGAAAGAGGAAATTCCTCAAGCAAATGAGCCAAACTGCCTTTCAGCAGGATTCTCATGGCCTTGGTCTGCCTTGGTCGGTGTGACCAGAGAAAGCAAAAGTGCTCTACCGAATGTCAGTCAGGGTTGGGCTCTGTTTGCCTGAATTGATTAAATGAATGAAACAAATAGTAAACTTTTGTAATTTGTTAAAATGGAAAAATTTAAAGTAACTTGTGTATACAAGAAAAACCTTGAGGAACTGAAGTTGTAATTATTTAAAATCTTATAGGTAGCAGCTAAAGAGAATAAAGAAACTTTTGATAGTATGCACATAGTAGAGTTATATAAAATATTTTGAACATAAGACTAACCTACTTTGAGATAAAATCATGAAATTTCTTTGTTGTTGTATGTTTTATCTATGATGCAGAATATAATATATGTGAACATGGAGTTATTAACAAATTCTCACTTGGGAACATATATGCTTTTCCAAGAGTTCTTTGGTTTATTTACATAGCATTATTTAGCTACTTTATGTCATGTAGGAGGAAGCAGGAGGATTGGTAAAGAGGGCAAACAAGCTCAATGATTGATTGGATTGTGATTAGAATGTAGTTTCATGAGCTAATGCTTATTAATGGCACATTGCTTTGCAGTCCATATTTGTTAGTGACTATCCTAATTTCATGTAGCATATCTCAGCTCTCAAGTAGACACTCTTTGGGTATTTCACACTGTTTGTGAAGTATGCTTTTTTCCATGTCCTTTTTGTTCAAATGTCCCTGACTACTTTTTACATGTAATTTACTGCAAAAGTATTAAGTAGGGCCAATATAAGAAGCTCATCATATTACTGACAGCAAATAGTTTATATATACAAAATTGCTGTTAATAATGAATGTGAAGAAAATTAAAGAGGGAGAAATCTTAAATAGCTTTTATCAATAGCTCCCAGATGGCTGGCATTACACATGTAATATCAGCCTCAACCAATTGACCTAATTCCAGAAGTGCATATATTGACTCTATAAAAACCAGAGCTTCTATGTTAGGTATGTGTTCAACAATCCTTCCAGATTTGTATGGTTAAAGCAAGAGTTTGACAACTACTTATCTATACATTATTGAAAGAAGCTGAGGAGGAGGGAGACCCTGTAGGAGGACGAACAGTCTCAATCTGGACCCCCAAGATCACTGGACCACCAAACACCAGCTGATATGAGGCCCCCAACTCATATACAGCAGAGGCCTGCGGGTTCTGTGTTCATTCAGAGTTGATGCACCTAACCCTCAAGAGACTGGAGGCCCCAGGGAGTTTAGAGGTTATGTGTGGTGGAGGGTGGGGACATCCACGTGGAGACAGGCGGTGTGGAGGAGGTATGGGATATGGAGCACAAGGAGGGTAGACAGAGGTGGGGACTAAAATACAGAATGTAACTTAAACAAATAAATAAATACATTTAAAGAAAAAAGAAAAGAAAAGAAAAGAGAAGAAAAAGAAAAGAAAAGAAAAGAAAAGAAAAGAAAAGAAAAATGGTGCTACCAAGAGATGGTGCCATGGATAAAGGTGTTGCTTGCCAAGCCTGACAACTTGAGTTTGATCCCAAGGAACCACACCATGGAAGGAGAGAGGTTGTTAATACAAGTTGTCCTCTGACCTGCTCCCCCTGTCAAAACATAAACAAACAAACGAGTTGTCTAGTTCACATTCATTTAGTTTAGACCTCTCATCGGCTGAGCTCTCTGGCGATATAGTCATAGTTAGCTAATCATGTATACTTACAACATCCTATGCATTGATGACAGTATATGAGAAGTGTAAAGCATGGTGATAGCCTAGAAAGATTACACTGATAGACTGCTAGAATGTGTATCTGTGAAGTATCAACCAAATGGGATAATCATATGAACAGATATGTATGTATGTATATAACATTATGAGTAAATTCAAAGAATAAAGGTGTTTGGGGAAAATATTTTGTTGTGTTATAAATATTAAATTCTTTACTTTTAGTCCAAGATATAAATACAATTCTATCTTTTTATTAAAGGCTTCCTTTTGACTAACAGGATTTTTTCTTTTTACTATTTTTAAAAGATTATTAAATTTGCAGCTGACCAACAGTGAACTGTGTTTTAATGAGAATAATCAATAATATTTCTTTCTTAATAGTTGAAAGAAGAAGAAGGTATAATATTAATTACCGAATCAAGGAGCTTGGCACTCTTATTCCAAAGTCTAATGATCCGTGAGTTCAAAATCATTTATGCAATAAGGTCCTAGTTTCACTACCCCACAAATGGTTGGGTGGGAAAAGGGAGGACAGATCCAGTAACCAGGAAACGAAGCATCTGATAGCAAAGATAAGTCTACTTCTGGACTCCCTTTCAACTATCTATATCAGTGGGATAGTTATCAGGCATCAAGGTGTTTCCAAGACTCATCCTTCTGATCATAAGAATAAATATGTAAGTTCACCTCAGAACATAGGGGCAATGTAGTAATAGTGCCAAAAGCTGTTTGAGACAGGCTGGGATACTCGATTTATGGTAATAACATTTCTTCAGACTTAAAGATTTATATGAACTTTAATGTTAGATTGTCATAACTCTATATATGTTCAATTTCTGGCTATACACATATATCAAAAATTGGAGTTGTAAAATCCTGTTGATTGATGTCAAACCAATTCTTATGGCAAACACACAGCCAGATGTGATGTTTGAGATTGCAGGTATCAAAAACAGTCAAATTTTCAATTTAGAATGTAGAGGTTTTATATAAAGAGCAAAGTCATGATCTGCATGATCTGATCTTGAATGATGATTTAAAAATGATCTCTTCAAATATTAGCAAATACAATCCAGAAATGATGGTGTTTGATAAAGTGATGCTTGTGAGAACTGAAAACTTTCTTTCCTTAAATCTAAATGTTATAACTAAATTGGGTAATTAAATCATGTTTGAGAAAGAGCTTGGTATTTATTGCCATGAACACACTAGACAGTGCAGGCATCACGGTGAACAAGGCAGAAGGACCCAACCCAGAATAGACAACTGAGGAGCTCAGGCCTAATTTGGGCTATTCAGGTTGTCATTCAGCCCTGCTAAATTCACTAAGATTCTAGAGAGATGGGTCAGGGGTTAAGAACAACAATATGAACTAACCAGTACCCCCCCACCCCCCGAGCTCGTGACTCTAGCTGCATATGAATCAGAAGATGGCCTAGTCGGCCATCAGTGGAAAGAGAGGCCCATTGGTTATGCAAACTTTATATGCCCCAGTATAGGGGAAAGCCAGGGCCAAGAAGTAGGAGTGAGTGGGGGGGTGGGTGGGGGAGCATGTGGGGGACTTTTGGGATAGCATTGGAAATGTAAATGAAATAAATACCCAATTAAACAAAACATTAAAAAACAAACAAACAAACAAAAAGAATGCTTGCTGTTCATCTGGAGGAACTGAGTTTGGCTTCTAGCACCTATGTTGGCCAGCTAATCCCTGCCTGTAAGATCAGATCATGCAGATCATGACTTTGCTCTTTATATAAAACCTCTACATTCTAAATTGAAAATTTGACTGTTTTTGATACCTGCAATCTCAAACATCACATCTGGCTGTGTGTTTGCCATAAGAATTGGTTTGACATCAATCAACAGGATTTTACAACTCCAATTTCTGATATATGTGTATCTCCAGAAATTGAACATATTTGGAATTATGACAATCTAACATTAATGTTCATCTAAATCAGGGAATCCAGTGTCCTCTGGCTTTTGAAGACACCTGCACAATACTTGAAATACATCCACAAAGACAAGTACAGTTACAAATAAACATATTTATTTTAGATATACCTGTTTTATTGCTTAAAATATATGAATATTTTACCAGCATGTATCTATGCAGATATTGTGCATCACAAATGCTGTAGAGGAAGGCATTGCACCCCCTGATACTAAAGTTACAGGTATTTGTTAGCTACTTTGTGGGTGTTGAGTTGACCTTGGGTCCTCTAAAAACCGCAAGCACTCGTAGACATGGAACCAACCCTCCAAACCATATACAAAAAATTAAAAATTAATATAAATCTGTAAGATAGAGTGGCTTATTGCCTTTCCTTTATAATTGCTTTTTTAATAAACATATCAATAAGGTATATGGTAAAGCATCTTACAGATTGTTAGAAGAATTGTATTCTTTAACATTTTATTCCTGCTTTGGTAGTATAAGTATTCTTTCTTGCTTAACTCATCGCATAGCATATAGGATGACAAGCTTTCCCTATAAATATCTAAAGCCTTAAGTTTTATAAAGGTTACATTTCAGTTACTTAACTCTGAATGAAAAGGTAAAATCACTGTGTTGCGGTAATGGTCAAACTGAAAACTAAAACACAATCAGAAAACACAAGTGTTAAGCAAGATTATGAATTTGAATAAATAGCTCTCAGTTGAGTCTGTTGCAGAGATGAGAACCATTAACAGATTAGGGATATATAATTTGAGTTAAAGAAAACAGCTGTGTGTGGTAGCTCACATCAGCAAATCCAGTACTCTAAAGTAGAGGGAGAATAATCACTGAGGTTATCCTGGGTTACATAATAAATGCTGTCTCAAAAGACAAAACAACAACAACAACAAAGAGGAGAAAGGCATACTTTAAAGAAGGCCAGTAAAGCAAAGCAAGGAGACCTCAAGCTAATAAATGTCACGTGTCTGAACAAAGGCAGGGTGGAGTGTCTCCCTCTGAGGACTTTTCCATCTCCTGAGACTGAACTTTGGGGAATTAGAGCAGATACACCTTAAAGATGTTGAATTAAATGACGGAGCGATTTTTATATACCAAAACATTCAGAAATTTATTTTACTTTGCAGATCAAAACCAAGGAGTTAAAGATAAAATCATAACAAAAAATGTAGTTGAGAAATACAGTTTGAGACAAATACAAAGCATATATGTCCAGGTATTTTCTTAATACATTTTGGTTAAAAGAACTTTAATGGTTTGAAGTGGCTTTCATACCCAAGGAGACAGGCCATGTGTGTTTCTGGAGCTTTACCCAAAGGAATCCTACCCTAATTTATACCTTAGGCCTTTTTTTATTTAACACTACCTTCAAATGTTTAGTTCTTCTCTTAAAAGTGTTAAAAGTTCCTCAGAAATAATTAAGTTTACAGAAAACAAAAAACCAATGTGTTGTTCTTTGTTTAGCGACCCATTTACATCCCACCTTTCCATGATAACATATATTCTTTCAGAATAGTATTTGAAATGATCTTGAGGGACGGAATGTTCCTTTGTATATGAAACATTTTAACCATTTGGATTCAAAACATTAGCTCTTTTTTCGTTGTTGCTAACTTTTTTTTTATTAGATATTTTCTTTATTTACATTTCAAATGTTATCCCCTTTCCTAGTTTTCCCTCTGAAAATTCGCTATCCCTTTCCCTGCTCCCCACTCACCCACTCACCCACTCCCATTTCTGGTCTAGGCATTCCCCTATTTAAATGCTGTCAAATGTAGCAACTTTTAAATACAGTTGAAAAAGTATGTGTTTCCCTCCACATTTTGTAGATTTTTTTTAGATTCAGATAAGTAGTGCTTTGTGGTTCAGATTTGGCTGTAATTGTCCTATGCTTAATTTTTTTCTTTAATTTTGGGAATTTTACGCATATATACATTTGATCATATCTGTCCCTCATTTCTTCCTTCAACATTCCCCATATCCCCCAAATAGCTTCCTCCTAAACTTGTCAAACACACACACACACATACTCACACACCACACCACACACCCTCACACCCACATACACTCACACACACACTCACATAACACACTTACACACATCCATATACACACTCACAAACACACACACTGACACACACTGACTCACACACTGACAACACTCACATACACACATACACACACTCAAACACACACATTCACACACACATGCTCACATCCACATAAATTCATACACACACAAATATTCATATAGACACACATACACACACACTCACACACACTCACACACATTCACACTTTCATATACACACACATACACACACACTCACACACACTTTCATAAACACACAAACACACACAAGCACTCACACTCACACACACTTTCATATACACACACTGACACACACTTTCATAAACACACAAACACACACAAGCACTCATACACACTCACACACACACTCATACATACACACACACACTCATACACTCGCAAACATTCATGCACACACACACACACACACACACACACACACACACACACACCTAGGTCCATTTAGTGTCTGCCATATATGCATGTGTGGGGGCCATATCCTTTGCTTTCTGTTCTTTGTCTGTCATGCCCACTCTCCACTCCATGCAAGGATATGAAACACAAATAATGTTACATAGGGTTCCTATTACTATTAAAGAGTTCTAATTCTGGAGACCAGAGTATTTCAGGTTCAGTGACCAGCATTTTCTAACCATTGTAATTAATGTTTGGTAATTAACTTTTTCTTCTTCCTAATGCATCTTGATAGTTCTCATGCAACATTAGATCCATAATGTTTTCAGATATTAAAATAGTTATTAGTCTTTTCTACACTTTTAAATTTATATATCCCCTATATTGAAAGCATTTTAATATTTTCTATGCTAATACTTAAAGTTTTTTCAAAATGTTTAATTCTATGAATTTATCTTAAATATTTACAAATATTAAAATATGTAAATATAGTATTCTGAGTCCAGCTTTAAAAATTACAATGCTATCATTTGTGTAGAAAAATTGATTAAATGGTTTCAGGAAGCTTGCTCTGTTGCATAAGGAAATGTTTCCCAACTCAGCTGTTGGGAAACCACTCAGGACCATCATTCAGGGAAGAATGTATTTTTTCTTTCTTAGAAACAAAAGCAACCATATTAGGAAATGGGTTAAAAGATTGGTACATTTGAAACGATCTTAAAAAATTTAGGTTTAGTCATCAGTAATGCACATTTCCTAGTTCATTAATGCAGAAATACTGCACATAGATTTTAATCTTAGAGTTAATAATAAAAGCAATTTTCACTAAAAATATAAAAACTGTAATGGTAGAATCATGATATTGCGTTTAGCTCTCCCACAAAAAGTCACTTTATTACTTTCTTTTGACACTTATTTTCATTCTGGGATTAATTTTACTATATAAGGGCTTCTTAACTATTCTATTAAAATTTCTATTCAGAAGCAATAATATCTAAGAGTGAATAATAGTCATGTAAATCATTATTTCATATTAATGTAAAAGATTTTGTAAGTTCTTATGAATTCTGCTGACATGCACAATTGTGAAAAGGTTATCTCTCCCTTCTTCAGTGATATGCGCTGGAACAAAGGGACCATTCTAAAGGCATCAGTGGACTACATCAAGTGGCTACAAAAAGAACAACAGAGAGCCCGGGAGTTAGAACACAGACAGAAGAAATTAGAACATGCTAACCGTCAGCTTAGGCTCCGGATTCAGGTTGTTATGCGATGGCTGCCCTGAGCTGCACAGAGAGCTACTCACTGTCCTCTCACAATCCTTATTTATTGGTTTCATTCATACATTGTTTTATTAACAACTGTTTTGATTTGGAAAAAAGAACTTTACTCTCGCTTAGAAGATTCTGAATTGAGTTGTTTCAGTTAGATTTTTAATTAGACATGTAAGGCCAAGATGATTTAAATCGGTGTAGAACAAATGAGAACCAACTACCCAATGCAGAAAATAACGTTCATTTAATTCACACATGACATGACCTCAACACACACCCCGGAGGCACATAAACAATGCAACCAAGTGCACCATATGTTTCTGTAAGATGAGTTTGAACACTAAATCTTTCCCTCATCTTTTGTGTCTTTAGCAACATTGTTATGGATTTTACTGTGGCAAGGCAAATACCAGTTTAGCAGTTTACATTGTAACTTCTCATCTGTTCATGTGTCACAAACAAAGTATGGACATTATAACTCTGTCTCTTTTTAACACAAACATGCATATGGTCATGCAATACACTTTATTACAATGAAACATTCTTGAGTTATGGCAAGTGGTTAACCAGGAGCTATAAGTGGATCCCACAATTTACATATTACACTATTTAGTCCAAGCCACTATGCAGTCATCACATCCCATGTTGTTTATAGACAATGAGATGACTTTTTTTTTAAATTAGGTAATTTTTAGGCATTGTAAGTACATCAGATTTCTTTATTGTAAAACTATAGTTTGCACAACCTCTTCCTTTTGAACACTAGTTAATATTTTGTTTTATTTTCAGTTTGCTTTCAATAATTATGTCATGGATAATTATGACATTATTTCATAATTCTTATTTGGGCATTTGCAGGAACTAGAAATACAAGCACGTGCTCATGGTCTACCAATCCTGGCTTCACTCGGCACAGCTGATGTTGGTACCCACATCACCAAGCAGCAGACCCATCCTGAGAGGAACTTAGGAGGCTGTTGCTTACAACTGACTCCAACTCAGGGGACAAGCCCGGAGTTCTATGAGCAAGCTGTGGCTTTCTCTGATCCATTGTCTCACTTCACAGATTTATCCTTTAGTGCCGCTTTGAAAGAGGAACAAAGATTGGATGGCATGCTACTAAGTGATACAATATGCCCCTTTGGGACGGACCCACTACTCTCTGCCATTTCCCCTGCAGTTTCCAAAGCTAGCAGCCGAAGCAGCCTTAGCTCAGAGGATGGTGATGAGTTGTAAGCCGCAAACAGGCTCAAGACATCAACCAGGAAGCAACTCTCTGCTGGTGCTACTCAATTGTGATCTGCCTTTCATACCTTGCTTTCACTTAACTCTCTGAAAGGAATTATATTGGCCGAGGGGGAGGGGTGGCGTGTGTTTAGAAGTGCTGGAAGAATTCATGGGAAGAAGAAACATGATGTGAAAGAATCATTGAAGATCACAGTTGTCTACCGAGTTCAGATTTCCTTACATTTATTTTTTTTTCTGGAAAATGGTCCAGCTTGATAACGGCTCTAGTGTTGATACTTTCAGAGCAGTGACATGCTAGGATATTGCTGGAGCTAAGGTCCTTCAAAAGACTGCAACATCCCACTCCCCTCTCACTCACGTCCAAATCCTGTGTTACTTTCTACAACATCATTTTCTAAAGATTCACGACTAACAAATTTGGTGATAATTTCTTTTCCTTTGTCGGGTGGACATACTATGTATGGTTGAATCCTTGTCGGGGGAAAAAAAAAGTATAAATTTTTTTTCATTTAAACTTGAAACTAAGTCTGAAATAAACATGATTTTTTTCAAAATAGAGCAAAGAATATTTCTTAAAGCAATGTTTTCTAAAATCATATTCTCACTCTTTTAATCAGTTCAATGAAATTAACTCTAAACACCTTGCATATTTATGGGCCTACGGTTTCTTCAGATAAAGCAACACATTGAGGAGTCCCCTCCAAGACATGTCCCTGGATTTTAATCGTTTTACACAAATACACATGCATACAATGTAGATAGGATCGATTGTTTCTTTCTGCTTCATTCCTCTGATGATCTCATCAATGCCATAAACTATATTCACATTTTTTTTTGTTCTTCAAAATATGTTGTATAATCAATTTTAGTAATTAAAATATAAAATATTCCCATACTAGGAAAACTTATCTGGTATGTAATATGTAATTTAGATATGGATTTCTTATTCATATAGATATCACAAAAATTGATAAGATATTGAATATTAGACTATCAACTGATCATCTGTAAGATGGAACTACATTTTATTTTATTCAGATATGATTGGAATTATGTGATTTTTCTCTTGAAATTGAGATGACGCTGTGGTTTGGCCTTTGTCACCATTTAGTACAATGTAAGTATTTGTATGTATAGTACTTCATTTGTGTTTTCTCTCTTGAATTTTCTAAACTTTAGGAATTTTATTAGTATACATATTGCTTTGTGTGACATTATGGCTGGACCAAAATGAATGATCATGAATCAGTCAACATTGGTGAGGGAATGCTTAAAACTACACTATGCCCTATGAGACTGTTGGACAGTGAGAAATATATATATATAATATCTGATTCTTGAGGAGGCATGTAACAAACCCACACGAAAACAAACCCGAAAGGTAGAGGGTGTGCAGAATTAAAATCTAATTATATGCTGTGAAGTGGAAGTGTACAGAGATAATGAAGAAGATTGCAAATTTGAGTGGGAAATGCATTATGTAAAATGCACATGTTAGAAAGAAGGGGGTTAATATAGGCACAAATATTAACCAAATTATCGAAGAAAATACAAGACGGAAATATCCTCCTGGGACATTTGTCTGACAAATCTGTATACCTTCCTTCAGGTGTTGTAGTGAAAATTAAGTCTAGACTGCAATAATGTAGTAGAGATGAAATTTGTTACTAGAATGGAAAGTTAGGTAACAAAATTTGTAGTTCTTGGTTGAGTTGTGATCTCTGGAATGTTCAAACAGGCTTAGGATTTTGTCCACAATATATCATCAAAATCTCTTTGGTTCTTACGCTATTGAAAATTGATGAAACCCAAGATCCTTCTGGATAATAGCACTCTATTGCTTACTGTTTATCAGCTATGACTCTGGGATATTAGAATATTTCACTGTTTGAGATGGAAAAGCCACTTATAATGTCTAGGAATGGCAGTTAAAGTCAGATGGGTTGGTTCTATTATTATTTTAGTAATAATGACAAAAGTTTTCCTCAGAGTTGATAATTTGATTTGACTTTGCAAATCAAAGGGAAATAAATGCTATATGTCCCATGGAAAACATACTGTTCTAGCTAGAAGATTATTTCTTTTGTGTTTCTGCTGTTCCACTTTTTATTACATCTAAGGCTTGCATAGGTGATAGTGTTGTCCTGACATAATTTTCTATCCTTGTCCAAAGAACTAAGGTATCATAGTATTGGGTAAAATAAGGGCTTGGCAGATTGATCAAGCCTAGATATAAGGTTCTGGAGAAAAGACTAATAAATTTAATGCTCCATTTATATAATTTGTGATTTCAGGGAATTACAAAGTGGGTAAAGACACTTTTAAGATAGTGTAGAATGACGTTATGCCAATCGATGAAAAGAATTTTTAAAAATTTAGACAATAATTTTTAAGTTTTCATGGCATAGGTGCCTTGAAAGCTTAGCGACAGCTATTTATTCTTTTCCTAGAAAAATGGAGAACTATGTATGGACAGTAATTTGCACACATACTAAGTTTGTAAAGCTCCCAAGAATGTCTCCATGGATACCAAGTGAAAGTTTCTGTACCACATCTGTAATTCACACACATCTGTAATTCACACACATCTGTAATTCACACACAGATACTTAATTATCTCTCCATTGGAGCACGTGTGCAACAGCTAATACCTTATGTAGTAGAGAGATTACGTAAGACCATATTCCACTTCTAATAGCATTGCTGTTGCAAAGGTAAGCATGCATACCAAATATAAAATTACTTGTCAGAATGCTGCCCATTCACAAAAGAGTCCACATACAAGAAACGCCTCTTACCCCATAAATTATGTCTTGTGTGTTATATATTTAAAATTGATTTTTTTGTGAACATTAGATTTTGTATACATTTTACAATAAGGTTTGGCATGACATATAAATTTCAAGTTAAAAATAACATAAACTAAAATATAAGTTATTTGAGCACCTAGGGGTCTTAGAAAGAATGTTAAGAAAACTGATTAATTAAAGAATATTGTTGCAGACTTTACCTAAGAGAGAAAAGAAAATCATTGTCAAAGAATCCTAGTACAAAAAGACTGATTATCAAACCACTGCTAATAAACAAGTTGCTAATCATGTGAAGAAGTAGTGCATAATTTCAATGATAACTTTACTTTGGTACATGTTTGATGATACCGTCCAAGCCAACCTCTATTCCCAGTTTTCAGCAACCTCTCATCCATTTATGTTGGATTCCTTCTTGTGAATTTGTAATAATCAGCCTTTTCCATGTCTCAGTTATCTAACAATAGTGACCCCCAATAATTAGATGCAGCTTTTGTTACTTTAATGCTTGTTCTATGAAATCTTTCTTGTGTCAGTTGGAGAACCTGTTCCCAGGACAGACAGTTTACGGTTTTATCAGTGACCCTGGCTTTCTCTGTAAAAGTAAAATAATTTTAAAAAATACTCAGATGATGGAGCCCCTAGAAACATCCTTTCTCTTTTGTGTAGTTTCATTTCTTCATGCTCGTATGCGACTTCATAAATAGCGTCATAGTGTGCTTAAAAAACACACATCATGTTTTCCTTGATTTAGTATGCCCACTTATCACAAGTTTGGGAGAAATTACATTTCATAAAAGAAGAATCATTTATTTTTCCTTTTGTTTAATATTGTACATAATTCTAGAATTTTCTTATCTTTCATGGTATTATGAAAATACCCTCTTTTCTTGTACTGTTACCAAGGGTTTTTAACATTTAAATACATGAATGTCATAACTGAATGCTGCAATTTTAGATAGACATTTATTATTGATAGGAAGGACAATATAAGATGCCTTATAAGCCTCAAAAAAGAAATTGAGTTCATAAAACTTTTCTACAATATCTTTATGCTGCTATTTTCTTCCCTTATGACATCTAGGGTGTGCATGAAAGCAGAATACACTAATCATATTGCTGTTTTATAATCATTAGATTAACCTGGCTCTGTGGAGACATGTGAGGCTTGCATTTGCTTCAGTATAGATGAGGGGAAAGTGTAGAGAGGCTACAGAGGCACATCATTAGTCCTCCTCCAGTCTGTGCCAGTTCATAAGCTTGCGATATCAACTGAGGTCAAGGAAACTCCCTGTCCAGAGATTTCATCCATCTGCCATTGAATGAGTATGAGTGCTGAGGTTCTGTAAACTTCTCATCATTATTTATTGAAACACAGCTTTATTTGTATGGTTTTTTAATTGAAAAATATATTTAAATTAAGGGGGAAGTCCCACAAAGTCTATCCTTCAGCAGGACCTACTGGCATATCCTTATGAGGACAGCTTAGGAAACTGAAACAGTTGAAACATTGAGTACAACATCCAAGAAGGATCCCAGATATCGTCAAGACTTGTCAACATCGTAAGCTTTTTATTTGTTGTTGTTGGTAGTTGTTTTAAAAACCTACTTCTCAGTTTCTGTGCCACGTGCTCTTTTTGTTTTCCTATGAGTTTCATGGGCAATATGAGTGGGTGAGAAATTATCAGAAAAAAAAGTTGTTTTGATGTAAACAAAATCTTTCTTAGGATGCATCTAATTTGAGGATAAAATGCTTTGTCTGCATTTTGTACATAAAAGGGGAATGTGTGTCCTCATTGAAAGATTTGATATGTGTATTTGTTAAACATCAAATGATGTCTATTGTTTCTGCTGATAAAATCCTCAATAAATTTCCAGTTTTTACAGCGCAGAAGGAAGACTTAAAGAATAATTATGACTCTGATGATTGTAAAATTATCTTGTCTACTCCTATGCTACCTTTAAAGTCAAACATCATATAGTTTTCTACATAAACAAATTTTATATTGTATTTAAATACTATTTTGTGTAACAAATAAAATAGTAAATGAAGGTGGCAACCAATATTTTCCCAAGAGAATTATATAACCAGTAAGCTATCTCTTACTTTTAAAAACTATGAGTATGTATGTTAAACAAACATTACAGAGTCTTATGTAGAGGCATAGCCATTGCTTTCGGCATGCCAAGCTAAAAATTAATTCAGCTATTTAATCTTAATAATAACAATGTAGTTAAAAAATCTTTGACTTTAATAGCTTTACATTATATGAATAGCCAAAGTAACATTCCTATAATTTTAGTTTAACATTGGTTATATCAAGAAAACATTGTTAATATAATAAGACTGTAGAATTTGTAATTATTGCTATTTTTCATTTTAATAACAAAGTAATGTGTCTTATTTTCTATGAAAATGAGGAACATTGGTGTACTTTAATGCATACATGAATTTTTGTACAAGTACTTTTTAAATGTACCAATATTTTCTTTGCATATGTTAAATCAAAAACCATAATCATTAAATGTTTCATACAGCTCTCTTTATTCTGCCCTAGTATATAGACTGTACTGGGAAATGACACACAGGTTAGTCATCTGACAGGATACTTAACAGCAGTAAGACTTCACAGCTGACAACTGCTTGCTACATAGGCCAGGCTGACAACAATGATCCAATATTTTTTCATTATGGAAAGTAATTGTTACATTCTCTAATATGGTCTCCTGCCATCTGCTTCTGCATGCTGTTATGGCTTTGATTTATGGAAAATATTTATCAGGATGTTGCAAAATTGCTAACAGGCATAGTGGTAGCTGTGAAATCATCACAAAACTACAAAGCTTTTTAATATACTAGATACTCCCCAGATAATCTAGGATAAATAGAATACTGTAGTCTAATATGGAAAACGTTTTAAAGCCGCTAATTGTTATCAACTACACCCATCCCTTGATAATGAAATTAATAAGGAGTTTCAGAAGAGTTAAGACTTTCTAATATTTAATACCATGTTTATGAATTTTGTTCTTATATACTTGATATATCAAATATGATAAAACAGACCCAGTTTAAGTTAATTATAAAGTGATATTCTGATTAAATATGAGCTCATTACTTTTTAAGGTTAAGTACTAGAAAATACATGCTGTAAAACACTATCAACTCTGAAAATACAGATCAAAGTTTTCAATAATTTATTTATTCACTTTACACTCCGATGGCAGCCCCAACTCTCTCATCTCCTCCCACTCACCCTCACAAATCCCTCCTCTCTGTATCTCCCCTTTCCTGAGGAGAAAGGGAAGTCCCCCTTGGGTCCCACCCTGCCCTGGAGCATCAAGTTCTATGTAGAAAAAAATAGCCAATTCAAGCCACATGAAAATAAGTCTATTTAAAAAAAACAAAAAACTATACATAGACAAAAAAGTAGATGGTGGGTCTGTTTTTGTTTTTTTGTTTTTTGTTTTTTTTAGGCTTTTGAATGTATATGTACATAGATGGTGTGTGACAGCTCATCTTTGTTTTAGACAGGTTTTTGTACAAATGAATATGTTATTCTTTAATCTTTATAGTATCATATATAAAAGGAATATTTGAAGCCATCTTTAAATATCTTTCATTGAAAACATGCACACATGCACAAACACAGACACATATACATGCACACACACAGAGATACACATGTGCACACCCACTCACCTAGACACAGACACACACCCATGCACATACCCATGCACCTATACACACACACACACACACACACACACACACACACACCTTGAGTTAATGCAAGAAGGCGAGGAAAACTTTAAGACTTTAATATTTCTCACTAAAATAGTGATGTTTACAATTTTAAAACATAAAAATATAGACAATGATTTTGTTATCCACCAGAAAAAATTGTTAATATCCACCTTAAAAGTTGTTGGAGATTAATCACCTTAAGGGTTTTGAGTACTTGATGGCTAAAGGATACAATGATATTGCTGATTTGCTACATGACAATACTATCATGTTAGGTAGTTAAGTATCAGTTTCATTAATTGGCAACCATAAGACAAGATTACAGCATTCTGGATGGTGAGGATTTTGATAGACTCCTCCACATTGTGGCTAAGTATACGAATCACATAATAGGAAAAAGTTGCCTCCAGGCTATTGTTCCTCACATGGATTATAATTTACATATTGCTTCCCCTTATGTCAAAACATCTGGTGCCTACAAATGCTAATGCTTCCTTAAAAAGTTTCACAAGCAGGAAAAGTGGATTGGAAACATTGCACACGAATCATTTAAGCATTATAATAGAATAAGAGCTATGCTCAGAAGAAAATTAAATTGCCGCAAACAATACTATAGTCAAGAGTATAATTTATTTGCTTATACATGAAGAGTAATGTGTAGAGAAAATGGTGTTCGAGTCTTGTGTTAGTCTCTTTAAAATGCTTATTTTGTATAACTGTATGGAACAGCTAGATTTTTAAGGTCTTCTAGATTCGCAGTCACTTTAATAGTGCTGGAAGCAGTCTGAAGTCATATAAAGTCCACTCTTATTCATCTAGGACAGGATCAGGAGGCACACAAGACACTCACCAGAGAATCATATTTCTACTCCTTCCTGACTAAACAGAAGAAATGCATTGGAAATGTAGAGAAATCTTTTTCATGAAGATCCTCAACTCAATCCTGAGTCTTTGCAATGACTGCCCTAGTCTGATTATGTTCTTTGACTATCATGGCCATGTAAGATGCTCTTATTTTTAATGCTTTTTCTTATCACAGACATCAGTGACTATCCTTGTCAAAATGCTTTCTGGATATATCAGCCAGTTGACTCTCAAAGTCTACTCTTGGATTGCTATTTAATGCATAGATTGTCTACATGAATGGTCATAGATGAAAACCTTTTTCTCAGCTATCTCTCTTTTCTACACTGTTTATTAGTGTTTTGTCTAACATGCTGTACCTGTGGTTAATAATTAATTGATTTCATCTTTGTAATTGCTAGTAAGGGAAGCACCTATGAAGATTTATCAGATGATGAAATAGTGCTTCCTCAGGACTGTGACTACATATTACAATCTTTACCTTCCCATCATTCCTAGAATTTTTTTAATGCATCAATTCTTGAGGTTTGTATAAAGTTCTAGAAATGAAAATAATGCCATCCCCTAAGAATAAGGATGAGATAAAATTTATTTCTAAAGTTTTCCACTTATTTCTTCCTTTAGTAAGTATATCTAAAAAGAAGTGCTTGCTGTTGAAAAGAGAATGAAGGGCCTGTAACCAGATTGTTTTAGTAAAGTATAGATGTGAGATATTGGGAGAATCAAAGGTATTCTTTAAGCAGACATCAGGGCACCTGAATCTCCCTCATATAAACTGGAACTAATGATGAATGATGGCTAGCTTGGTACAGAGAGCAGGTGAGAAAGGATAGTGTGATGAATTCTTTAAGTAAAGGCAACCTGTCAGGTCACCAGTGCACCTTCAAGCCACAGTGATACTTCTGATATAGCAGGATGGAATTCCTTCCTATTCTTTATGGGTATCTGGGCACAGCTCTTGCTATTTCCTGGTACAGCCGACAGTAGTTTTGATTAAATATATTCATGTAAAAACAGAAAGGTAATGTACTACTAAGATTTAAATAATTTCTTACAAAGTTTGAAAACTTATGCATGTAAAGTAGGCGTTATTGTCTTAGATCCTAGGAGGACAAAGTAATAACTTTTTACATGCTTGTATATCATCCTGAAATTCTCTAATCTTTGTTTCCTATCCTAGAAATTATGTGGATTTATAGACTCTTCTTATACTGTTTGCTTCTAGATCACATACAAGCCTTCCTCCTATAAAATAAACCCATCTATTATTTACTTGTTTTTTTAAAATAGATGCCCTCTTTTCCTCACCATGCCTTTTCTTCTTGAGACCACTTTAACCCTATATCTTTGATGTCCCCTAGTTCACCCTGGCTAATTAATGCAGCAGTCATTGAACCAAAGAGTAAATGTATCTCTTCATATAATTCCAAATTCCAGAGTGGTTGTACAAGCTTGCAATCCCACTAACAATGGAGGACTGCTCCTCTTTCTCTACATCCTCGCCAGCATCTGCTATTACCTGAATTTTTGATCTTAGCCATTCTGACTGGTGTGAGGTGGAATCTCAGGGTTGTTTTGATTTGCATTTCCCTGATGACTAAGGATGCTGAACATTTTTTCAGGTGCTTCTCAGCCATTCGGTATTCCTTAGGTGAGAATTCTTTGTTTAGCTCTGAGCCCCATTTTTAATGGGGTTATTTGATTTTCTGGAGTCCACCTTCTTGAGTTCTTTATATATATATTGGATATTAGTCCCCTATCTGATTTGGGATAGGTAAATATCCTTTCCCAATCTGTTGGTGGCCTTTTTGTCTTATTGACAGTGTCTTTTGCCTTACAGAAGCTTTGCAATTTTATGAGGTCCCATTTATCGATTCTCGATCTTACAGCACAAGCCATTGCAGTTCTTTTTAGGAATTTTTCCCCATGTGCCCATATCTTTGAGGCTTTTCCCTCTATAAGTTTCAGTGTCTCTGGTTTTATGTGGAGTTCCTTGATCCACTTAGATTTGACCTTAGTACAAGGACTAGAAATGTAAATGAGGAAAATACCTAATAAATAAATAAATAAGTAAAAATTCCAAATTCTAGGCCAAGTCTGACAATGCACTATTTCTACAAAGGACCATGTAGTCTTTCATGGCCTCTGTGGTTATGTTGTCTAGATCCTTTCCCATGGCTCTAAAGACCAAGCAGAAGGCATGCTCCTCATCCCCCACAGCCTCATGACCACTTCATTCCTCATTCCTGAGAACTATATCTGTTTCATTTGTTATAGAGTGATTAGCTCTGAGCAATGAGAGAACTATATTCCCCAAAAAGAGAGATTGAAAGTAAAAAGATGAGACATTAGATGGGTTTCAGAGCAGCAGCAACCATCACTAAACACAGGGATCAACAGCCTGCCGAAGCTCCAGGGGCAGAAATGGTGTTATAGCTCCTCTTATGCAGCCATGCCGGATCTCCCAGACAGTTTTGGAATGGTTTCAGATAGAGACCAGATATCCAATAGTATGAAACATAGACTGTCCTTTGTGTGGGATATTGTATCTGGTGTGAAAAAAGAATATGAGAGAACTGTGGTCTGATATGGAAAAATATTGTAAGAATGGATTACTTTTAAATATTAGTATATATAATACAGAACTACATGCAGAGTATTTTCTTCTAGGTAATGACAGAAAAATAAGAAGACTTAGAAGACTAAGTATCCATATCTTCTGTATATATAGAAATAAACTGTAGACAAATATACAGGAGGCTAGTGATGTTAATGGAGGAGAAATGTATATTTTAATTTTTTATATAATCCTAGTCTTTAAGTCCTTTACTATATGTATTTGTTATATACACAAAATACAAGATAAAACCCATGAATTATTAAATTTACATTAACAGTTTATTTCTTAGTGTCATTATCCATTCTGTGATGGTAGGCTTTGGGTTCGCCTGGCCAGTGTTCCTTCTAACTAATGTGCTTGCATAAAAATTAGGCAGAGGAAACAAAATGCAGGTGATGCTCCTGTACTTATCTTATGGGGCTGTTCTTAGAAGGAAGTAGATCTCTACCACGACATGAATAACTAACCTTTCTTAAACTGTTAAGAAGTGTTAAGACTAATTGTTAAAACCCAAAGAGAGTTCCATTCTTATTCTGAACTGAGTTGAATAGGTTAACATATGTTAACAAAAGCCTCTCAGTTGTGTTAAAATCAGACTTCTAAAATGAGAAAATGTCCTGGAATATTGTCGTGGGTTCAGTCTAATCACATGGGACCTTAGAGGCACCTATGCTCAGAAGTACCAAGACACTCTTCACTCATTGAGGTGGAACAGCTGTGTGACTTGGTATCCTGCAGCGTTAGAGCTAGGGCTAGAATCCCAGGCCACCATGCTGCAAGTCTATTGTGCCATTTTTCAGATGCCAGTGTTTCTGTACAGCACCAATTAGCTGACATGGTGTTTGGAATGCAGCTGTTTTTTAAATTTAGATTTCTCAATAAAAACTCACTCAATAAATTAAACTTAGAATTTTGATTTTAAATGTACACCCCCCCCCCCGCCAAACTGGGCATGGTGGCACACACCTTTAATCCCAGCAAACAAACAAACAAACAAACAAAAAACCAAAACCAAAAAAATGTAACCCCCAAGATTTCAAGTCTTAAGGAGGAAAAGGTCACAATGACTATATATACTCAGGTATGAA
This sequence comes from Mus musculus, assembly GCF_000001635.26. NCBI lineage: Eukaryota > Metazoa > Chordata > Mammalia > Rodentia > Muridae > Mus > Mus musculus. Next base: position 16,822,813 of record NC_000072.6, on the reverse strand, counting down.
GTCATATCTTGTTTGAATGTTGAGTGTGATAGTTGCCATTCTTTCAGATCACTGAAGAGTCTTAGGAAGATTGTACCTTAGTCCATTTAAGCTGCTGTAACAAAAAGTACCATCCATGTAGTTTATCAACAGAAGAAATTTACATTTTATATATCTCAAGGATAAAGAGTTTAACACAGAAAGCACTGAAAGGCTGAGTGTCTTTCATGACCCTGCTTCCTGGCATGCAGCTCTGTTTCTTTTTACTGGGTTCTCACATAGCATGATGGCCAAACAAGTTATATGTGGTCTCATATGTGTGTGTGTGTGTGTGTGTGTGTGTGTGTGTGTGTGTGTGTGTGTGTATGTGTGTGTGTGTGTGGTGTATGTGTGTGTGTGTGTGTAGTGTGTGTGTGTGTGTGTGTGTGTGTGTGTGTGGTGTGTATGTGTATATGTATGTACACTCCACTTAGGAAGGCCCTGCTCTTGTGCATAACCTAGGTTCCACGTTCTAGGAAAACCAGCTTCTCTGTTTAAAATAAACCAAGTGTTAAAAAGAGTTCAGAGGAGGTAGAGTAGTGGTAACAAGGAAGGGGGCAAGGCAAAGGAAGGAGCAAGGAGGACTGGAGGGACTTGGAATACATAACAGGAAGAAGCAATGATAAACAGCCTGCAGAGCTTCCTCTGTGGTTCCTGAGGGGGAAGATGGAGGTTCTAAATAGCTCCTTGCTCTTCAAAACATTCTACTCTACTGAAGATTATTTAAAACAACAGTTTTGAGTAAGTCACTAAAAATCTAGGGTGTTTCCCAAATCAGATTGCATTCATTTAATAAGAACAGCCATTCCAGTTCCTATGATGAGTTCCCAGGGACTTTTACAAGGAAGCATGTAATATGTAAGAAAACATAGTCTCTCAGTCCGACAAGCATAATTCAAGTTCTTTGTCTCTTGTTAGTGTTATGTGCCCCTGAGGTTGTGTTGCCTTGCTTTGTGCATGTCTCATGCATAAGAAAGGTTTAGCAATCCCATTTCAGGTTCTGGCTTGATTTAATTAAAGTAGGCACATAAAAGAGGTAGCCTGCCCCTGTATAGATAGTGTAGCATCAAGTAAACAAAACTTGAAGCTATTTCTAAAGATGAGGGCATCTTTCCATTCCTGTTTCTGAACACATTTGAAATTCATTTTTTTTTTAAAAAGAAAATCTTCTGTGATGTCCTGTTTTCATAGCTTCTATTTCACATCCTAGCTCTCTTCTCATCTGTCTAGGAATCCATCCCCCCTTCCAAGTATCCACTGAACAAGATCCTTTTAGTAGAAAGATATTAAAAGTCCATAGCATCTGATAATTTCAAGGTATTGGTTCATTTTTTACCACTTATACAACACAGGTTTCCAAAATCTCAGCAGAAACATGATGGATATCCCACCCATTTTATATCCTGTAATTCAGATCACAGCTTCTAGCTTAACTTATCTGTACATTTTAGCTTAAAATGAGCTATCTGTAGCCTGATAGGCATCACTATATATACAGGGTGCAATATAAGTAATAATAATTTATTTATATTATTTTTGTTTTACTTATATATTTATATTTTAATAAAAATAATTTATTGTTTCCATTTAGTTTACATTTAAATTTAACTGATAAATTAAAAAGAAAAACTCACTAACATTTTATAGAATTACATAAATATGTGCAGAACACAAAGGAAAACAATCTATAAGATATGGCTGACAATGAAGATAACTGTTTTGACCATGATTGGTGAGAGCTTCCAGTGTTAGGTGACACTGAAGTTGGGACCACCAAGTAGTGACTATGAAACCTATGTAAGAGGTCAGAGTAGAAGAAAAGGTAAATTTTAAACATGACTCAAACTGGATACAAATGAGCAACGCTGAAGAATAGTCAGAAGCCAGTGTGGGTCAAAGGAGAGTGTTTTGTGGGTTCACCATTTGCTGTGCAATGTGAGGGCAAAGGTTCGGATCTCCAGAAACCAGGTAGAGCCAGATCCTGTACTGTACTCAGTTCTCCTATAGTGAAGTGGGAGGCAGAAACAGGATGTTGCAAAGGTCTCAAAGTGTTGGCCAACTAGCCTAGAGTACATAGCAACAAACAAAAAGAAGAGGGCCCTTTGTGATGTGAGGTGAGGGGGCAAGGAAAGATCCCTAAGATTGTCTTCTGATCTCCATGCATGCATCACACACACACACACACACACACACACACACACACACACACACAAAGAGAGGGAGGGGGCAAGAGAGAGAGGGGGAAGGGGGAGAGGGGGAGAGGGAGAGAGGGAGAGAGAGGAAGAGAGGGGGAGAGGGGGAGAGAGAGAGGGGGAAGGAGGGAGAGAGGGAGAGAGGGAAGGAGGGAGAGAGGGAGAGAGATGGAGAGAGGGAGGGAGGGACAGAGGGAGAGAGGGAGGGAGAGAGGGAGAGAGGAAGAGGGAGAGGATTTAAAATTCTTTTTTAAATAAAAATGATTCCAGGATTCTGTACAAAACAAAACAAAAAAACCAATAAAACCATTATATTGGATGTATTTGAAATAGTAGAGACATCTACATATGTGGATATTACTTGGATGTGTTTCTGCTACAGATTCCTTTCCAAAACTTGTCACATAACAGAAAGGGTCTGTTTGTATTTCTCTTGTTCTAAGAATATATGCCTGTTTATAATACTGAATTATTTACCCTCCAATTTTGCGATTATCAGAGCTATGCTTGTATGTAAAAGGCCTTCTAAAGATACATATGCTAAAAGCTTAATCACCAGATGAGCCCTGTTAGAAGGTGTTAAAGCCTTTAAGAGGTGAGGACTGTTTTCTTTTGAATCCCATCCATCAGCTAGGGCTTTAGTCATGCACTACCATGCTTTGTTGTCATCTCTCTGGAGTCTAAATCCATGAAACCAAATGAGGACAGGAGAAACCTCTATATCTGTGAACCAATTATGTTCTTTTTCTTTTGTACGAATTAAGTTGTTCTCTGACAGTCCTATATCTTTAATAAAGTATCCGGATTGCTCTCACTCTTCTTTGTCAGTGATCCCCTTTCCATGCCTGACATTCTTCTCCTTCTTATACATATCTTACATTCAGGTCTTTTGTTTTGTTTTATGACCCATTATGTTTAACCAGGATTTTTTGTGTGACTCTGGGATTCTACCTATCCACTGGAGGCTACAGGGCTCACCAGTGAGTGCATAAGTGATGATAACAGCCTTCCCATTTTCTCACAGCAGTCAGTAGTTCTTTAGGGAGCGGTAGAGCCTCCTGGGCCCTTTCCTCATCTGTCACTTGAATGTTGGCAAGACCAGTCTTATGCACACCTAATGCAGGAAACCACAGCTGCTATGAGTTCATGGTGACAAAGTCTGTGGCATACCTGAAAGATGGCATTTCTCAGATGTGCTCAACACTGTCTCTTATGTTCTTTTTACAACCCTGAGCTTTAGAGAAAATAGTAAAATAATGTCTTGCTTCAGGCTAGGGTTTCATCTGTTACCTATTTCCATCACTTCTAGTAGCTGTGAGTCTCTACTTTGACTACCACCAGAGGTTTTCTGATTAAGCCTGAGAGTAGCATTTGTCTATGTATTTAGAAGGTAATTTTATGCTATACCTATTTAGCTAAGCAACCATTATAAGTTTGTCCAGGCTCTATGACTTCTTCAGCTATGAGTTTTTTATCTCTATAAAGAACCAGGCATTGTTTCTTGTGGAGCAGACCTTGAATCCAGTTCAGGAAACCATTGGTTTCTGACATAACATGTTACTGTTGCATAGATGGTCTCATCTTTCAGGTTGGGTTGGTATTATAGTTCTTAGGACTCACAGCTGGTGATGCTATTTTAAGTTATAGAAGCATATCCCCCAAAAATATTTTCTTGTAAGCAGAAATTATTTAGGCCATATTCAGTATTGAAAGTATAACATCAGCCTTCAGTCAAATCAGGCCTTCCTTAATAGGCAACACTGGTGCTGATGGTTTCTTATGAGTTTCAATATGGTACCTAATCATATGTTTGGGTATCTTAGGTTTAAGCATCTCAGACATACAATAGTTAATGATCTTTTCTTAGCAGAGTATTTGGCTGTAGGGTGGCTAATTTCTCAGAAACTTCAGAACATTTTAATGATATTGTTGTTATTTGCGTGACCTCCTCCCATATTTGTGAATGAGGCAGATGAAGAACCCATTCACACTGTCAGCCATCTTCCCATCTGGAAAAAAGTACACCTCAGGGCAAAGGTGGCAGATTTGAGGAGAAAGGAGATTAGAGAATTTCAAAGGAATTGGGTTGGAACTCTAATTGAATCCTATCCACATCCTGTTCTAGCATGTATCTTTTAAAGTTCTGTGCGTGGGGAGAATGTCTTTTAAAGTGTTTCAAATAGTTTGAGTGGGAATTTCTACTGTGAAATGAAAATATGCTAATAGATGCCCTCAAACCAAGGAGAGTCTCCTATTCTTCTGATAGATTTGCAGTATGTGTGAGACGCAGTCCCCTGCAGAGCAACCAAGCATGACTCTCACACGGTCATGTTTAAGATAAGAGCAGGAGTTCCAGAGGGTCTCCAACTGAGCCATTCCCAAACAATAGCAATCATTCATTTGTTGAAACTCCTAGTCTTATGACTATGCATCTGATACATCAGGTTCATTAGACTTGAGATCTGTTGCCTTAGGAAATTTAGATGTCAGACTATTCTCTGTCTCTCTTCTTTTCAAACACAGCAGAGTTTGGTCATAATTACTTTTCAAACAGTTCTTAACATAACTGGATATTTTCTTTTATAGTGAAAATAATCTTCTTTACCCAATCTAAAAAGCTACATATTGATAATCAGAATTGCATGCAAAAGAGAGTGGAGAAGTCAGTGTGAAACCATGGCTTCTTCCAGTCACCCTTTAATCCACTTATAATAAAGGTGTGTCCAGCAGTGGACACACAAAAATGAGATTTCCTTCATTTTCATCTTTAAGAATTTTATTGTTGGGGAAGTAGAGAAACTTGCCTGCTATTGAGTAAATGACTGCTCAGTAAACCATGCAGGAAGCCTAAGTAACAAGCGCTTATGAAGTGTAAAGAGGAATTGTTGAGTGTTTTCTGTGCTGAGTTGTTTAAGCGATGTTTAAAGCATGTTGTTAAAGTTTTAAACAGAAATATTACACTTATTTCTAATAATTTTCTTGATACTATCATATAATCTCACCATTTCCCCTTTCATTTCCTCTCTCTAAATACTCCCTTATAAACTTTTTTGCTCCCTTTCAAATTTATAACTTAGTTTTAGGTAATTTGTGTGTGTGTCTATGTATGTATGTGTGTGTATGTTTGTGTTAATTGTACAATTAAATATACATATTGTTCCAACTTACACTGGTTAGTGTTACTTGTGTATAAATGTATACATCTTCTGGGCTGATCTTTTAGTATTAGATAGCCAACTGTTGTATTTTTTGCTGGTGAAGACTATGCCTCTGGATCACAGACATCTTCTGATGCCTATAGATCTTTGTCTATGTTTAAGACCTCTGGGGCTTTCCCCTGTCCACTATAGCATGTCTATTGCTACTGTTCTTGCTGGGATTGTGTTTAGACAGCCATGTTGGTGAGGTCTTATGGACATAGCTTCTGACATCCCTAGGAGACAGAATCCTACAACAAATTTCCTGTTCTTCTGTGTCTTCCAATCTTACCACCCTCTCTCGCACAATGATCCCTGAGTCTTAGGGTTAGAACCTGTGTATCACAGTTGGAACTAGGCTCTGTATGCCTTCATTTTGCTTTGCTCTGCTTTTCTATAATGGTCTCTGTTCTTTCAAAAGAAGTGAGAAATACACTCAACTGGAGATACAAGGATAAATATTCTGAATGTAGTTAGGGAGTTTGCTGTTTGAATAAAGTGGCTGTTTTAGGTTCCTTTTCATGATCCATGACATCTCTAGCTTTGGTACGAAGTTTTTAGTACAAGGCAAAATTTCCCTTTGTTGAGCAGGCCTTAAGTGTAGAGAGATGTTGGTTTCTATAAAGGTATGCATGCCACTATTGCATCCCTAGGATTATCATGCTGTGGTGATCACTGTTGTGGTTCATAGATGTTATAGCTATTAGCTGTTTACTTCTTTTGGAAGGTGGCATGTGGCCTTCTGGTACCGTGAAAGTCCAGATTTCAGGATACAATGCAGAGCCATAGTAAAAAGGTAATATGGTAATGGTACTAAGATGGAAGTGGTAGAACAGTCAAGCAATTGAAGACGCAAGCATGAGCATCCTTAACTTCAGCTATTGAAACTTAAGGAAGATGCCAAAAACATATGCTGATAAAAAAAAGCATCTTTAATAATGGGTGGTGAGAACACTGGGAGTCCAAATGTGAAAGAACAAAAATTAGAACAATATTTATCAGTTTGCACCAACACTAATTCCAAATGGATCAAAGACCTAAGTGTGAACCCTGAAACACTGAAACTGCTAGACTAGAAGAAACCGTACATTGTCTCTTATACACATTGGTGTAGGACAGGACTTTCTGATAGGACTTGATTTTCTTGAGAGTTAAGGTAAAAAATTAACAAGATGGAATTAATAAAACTAAAAGGCTTCTCCATAGATTAAAACAACAACAACAACAACAACAATCACTAGCCTATCAAGTGAAACCCTTAGAATGGAAAAGTCTTTGACAGCTATATATCAAACAAATAATTGATATTAAGAACATACAAAGAACTAAGAAAGCAAAAGTCAAAACAAACAAAATCAAACAAACAAACAAACAAAATCATACAAATGGTCCTAGAATCTAGGGTCAAATAGTTCTCTAAAGAAAAATAATATCTGGCTAAAGCAGAGGTTCTAAAGTTCTGAGTTACAAACCCTTTGGGGGTTCAAACAAACATTTCATGGGGTTGCATATCAGATATCTTGTAAATCAGATATTTACATTACAGTTCATATCTGTAGCAAAATTATGGTTGTTATGAAGTAGCAATGAAATTATTTTATTGAGTGTTGCTACACATGAGGAACTGTATTAGGATCTTAGCAATAGAATCTTTACTGGGCTAAAGAATTTGTTTTGAAATGTTTCTTGTCCCTAGAAATTAGGAAAATACAAATCAAAACAACTTTGAAATTTCTCCTCTAATCAGAATGGCAAAGATCAACAACACAACCAATATCAAATGCTAAAGACTATTTAGAGAAAAAACACTTGGCTTTCCCTGTTAAGAAGGTTGCAAACTGAGCCAGCTGTCCTGGAAATTAAGGGGGGAATCCTTTAAAAAAAGTTAAATAGGAATGTATCATATGTTTTAAAAGCAAAGTCTTATTATATTTCAAGAGCAATTAGTAGCTAATTGAAGTTTATAGAATAAATTTTGTGAATAAGAAAACAAATTAAGAGACTATAGAATTGTCCACACTGATAAAATAATTTGCAAATTTGGCTGTTAGACCAGATATTTAATTAATGTGAGTCAGATAAAATATTTACATTCCCACCATATAGAGAGCATATCACTTTGACTAGCTTTTTATTACCCAATTCTTTTACAGTTTGGAAAGAGTAAATAAAACCTTGCAAGCAATTGATAATAATGTACAACTCTTCTTATACAAAAACAAAGATATGATGTAAAATGATTTTTTCTTCTAGTCATACAACTGACCCCAATCCATGGCTTATAACATGTTGTGTTTATCTTTAAAAATAACAACTCTTTGTGCTGCTCATTTTCACCTGCACTTGCAATCCTAGGACTAAGGAGGCTGAGGCAGTTCCAGGCTAGCTTAGGATGGACACACACACACACACACACACACACACACACGCGCGCGCGCGCACATATACACATACACAGCAAATGGGATAAAAGCATACAGCCTTGAGAAGTATCCAATTGTTTATTCTTTGGTTCAGGTAGGCTTTCCTGAAGATGGCAGTATGTAGGCTGAATTTGTGAGAGATATCAGTTATTGAACAGGCTTTTCTAGATGAATATAAAATACCACCAAGTTCTTTGAACTTCTTTGTATTATGTTTGCTGTAGTTGTTGCATAAATGTGTCTATCGGGCTAAGAAAATTTCTTCCCTGCTTTCCACCTGGATTATATTATATTATATTATATTATATTATATTATATTAGTTAGTTAGTTTGTTTGTAGCATGACCTCCAATCTTTCTCAGAGCATTGAGCTGGGTCAGCCACAAGCTGTTTCCTTTGTATTCATGAATATTTGTCTCACCTCCTTATATCCAGTGGCTTTCTGTTTTTTTCTTCCTTCTTGTTTTTCCTTTCTTTTCTTTTCTTTTCTTTTCTTTTCTTTTCTTTTCTTTTCTTTTCTCTTCTTTTCTTTTCTTTTCTTTAGCATGGAGATCTTTAGAGAAAGCCATTATTTCAAGTAGAAGCCTATGTGCTTTAACTTTATCTTTAGTTGTGAGCTGCATTATAAAATTGCATATAAGGAAGATGTATGATAAAAGATGAATTAGGTAATAGAATAAAAAAATAAAACAATAGAGGGTACAAGGAAAGTATCAAATAATTACAAAACTAGAGGGGTATGATAAAAAGTAATTTATATTTTCTTTAGTTAAAATACTTGTTTATGATGCACAAACAATTCTTCCTTTACTCAAACTTCCACCTATCCATTAAGTAGTAAGCCAATCAGATCTGCAAGAACTTAGCCATCAAACTTCAAACTTTTTATTTCCTTCTCTTAGTGTACAGATTCTGCCTGTTCAATTTTTAGATCATGATAGGTGGTTTTGAATAAAATTATTTCCCCTTTACAAACACCAACAAATCTTAGATAAAACAAGCAAAGGAACTCTGCAGTATTGGATAGCATGTGAGAAAAGTTGTTATAATCTTTGAAAATAAGAAAGTTCACATGTTGATTTTTATATTTTTGAATTATAGAAACAGAAATTGAAGGAAATCTCTTTGGGAGAAGAAGCAGCTGGAATCTAGGGCTAGGGTGTGAGACTTGAAGATCTTAAAGGCAAGTACCAAAGAGGAGTTATTGTCTAACATGCAGATAAAACCTGCCTCTTCTCCAAGTTTAACCAATGCCTGTACTGAACATGACTATACAGAACAGAACTCTGAGAAGTATAGCAAAAAATACCTGCAGAAGAATTAGAGGGTTGGGTATAAATTACATTATGAATGAAAAGCTACAGAGAAATTAAAATAAGGCCCAGATAAAGTGCGTGAATCCTTAATCATCATCTGACTTTTAGTCCAGGAAGTCTATGTCCTAGGGTTGATGGGCAGACCCTGAGAATTGGGATGGAATTTTCCAAGAGAAACAGATTGCTTACCTCGTCTCACTTTAAACCTAAAACCAAGACCTTTCAGATGCAAATCACCCTCCAGTAATTTGATAATTTTACAAAAGTCAGTATATAGACTAAAGTAAAGAAATACTGTTGTGAATTTTGTTTATTGCTTGCTGTATATTATTTGGGAATGGCAGGAAAATCCTACATGTGAGACACTGAGGGTCCCTGTCCCCAGTTGGTTCTGGTTGGTAAATAAAATTACCAGTGGCCAATGGCTGGGCAGAGAGACAGGAGTGGAACTTTAGATTTCCACATCAAGGGAATCATGGGAAGAAGAAGGATTAAGAATCATCATTGTCAGTAGAGGAAGAAGATCCAGGCTTGAGAGCAGAAGGAAAAATCATATAACCATGCAAGAGTGGCCCCAGGGGCTCCCCCAATTGAGTGTAGGGTAGCAAAAACGGAATATAGATCTTATTAAGTAATACCTCTGGATTATTGGAGGGGAGACGTTAGCAAACTGGAAGTTTCGGAGTGGCCCAACCATTGAATTGACTAAGGCATGTTAAATACAAGGCTGCATGCATGATTGTGACTTTTATTTGAGAATCTAGAGTATTTGGATGGGTAGCAAGAACCTCACACCACTGCTAGGGATATAAGAGTAGATTAGCTAATTGCCACAACAGTATGCCACTAAAATAACAGTCCACAATTATGCTAGTATGTATTTCAATAGGTTTGCAACAGAATATAATATCATGATATATGTGAAGAAGTAGAGGAAGAAGGAGGAGGAGGGGAAGGAAGAGAAGTAGAAATTCATCATATAAAATAGCACAACTTGCAATCCCAGCACTGAAGAAGTAGAGGCTTTGGAGCACCGGGTCAGCCTAGGCTACATAGCAAAACTGTGGAAGCTAGGCTTGGGTGTAATGTGATGTAAAATGGACCCTGGCCCATCTGTGAGGACTTTCACTAGAGAGAACTGCCTAAGGTGGAAAACTGTCTCTGAAGGTGGATGTGACCAACACGTAGGCTGAAGACTTGTTCATAGTGAAAGTGTGGGAAGGAGAAAGCCGGAGAACATAGGTTTGTATTTCTCCCATCAGCTTACTGGCTGGCATAATGTACACTTTTCTTCTCTACATACCATACTAAATTGAAACCTCTGAAACAATGAGCCAAGTAACCCCGATCCTTTAAGCTGTTTTGTTCAGGTTTTTGTTACAGGAACTAAAACAAAACAAAACAATATGAATAATGTGGAGATTTAAAAATCCAGATGTTATATCTAACAAAAATGGATCTTAAGACAACTGCAGCTTCCTATTTTAAAGAAAAATATGCTACTTTAATAGAGATGACAATTTTCTTATAAATACCCAATGGAACTACAAGGTCTGACGTTTCATTTTAAGGACATGGTAAGTAGGCCAAACACCTTGCTGAACATAAAGCAAAGTAAAAGTTTTGAAAAACCAAAAGCTATGTCAATGTAGGAATATTAAATTGCAACTAGCAAGAAATAAACTTTGAAAATCCCACAAAGTAAAGCAAAGTAAGGCAAAAAAACAAAACAAAACAAAACAAAACAAACAAACCAAAAATCAAACAAACAAAACAAACAAACAAACAAAAAAACAAACCCAAAAACAAACAATCAAAACGTACCTGCTTTAGACATGTGGGAGTGGGTTCTAGTTAGTTTTGTAACAATGTAGTGACAATCTACTTATATATAGTCTTTGTCCACACTTGGGTATGCTTTCTTAAAGTATAAATAGAGTTGCAGACAGAGAGAATGGAGAGAACATAGATACAAAGTGATGTCTGAATGAATAAAGGGCAAGACTTTCCTAATGTGTGTATACTACAATCCCTCCCAGAAGTGAGGTGAGCGCTAAGCAGGAAAGCCAGCCGTAAAGGGAAGTTTGTTACATGCAGTGTGTGCTCTGAGGTCGCAGTGTGTGCTCTGAGGTCACAGTGTGTGCTCTGATGTTGCAGTGTGGACTCTGAGGTCGAAACCTAACCGTGAGAAGCTCCATTTTTTTTAGCCAACACCAGCTTATTGTAAAATATAAATAAAAATAAAGCATAACTCTCTAAGTATTTTTAGTTCACCAAAAAATACTATTGTGATTTTATTTGATTAAATAAACATCTCTTGTTCCGGTGGCGACTGCTAAGACTCTCCCAGGTGGATGAATTGCCAGCCTCACAGAGCTAGAAGGGGGAAGGAAGGAACCAAATCGGGAGCACCATTCATAAGTTTAACAAATATCCTCGCTCAAACTGAAAATGTAAAGACTAATGAATGAAGGCAGTATACTGAGGTTTATCACTTGGAGGAGAGTATAATTTTTGTTTATTTCGGCAGCCCATTATACAGCAGAAACATTTAAATCTTTAACTCATTTGACACTCATTTCTCAGAATATATCTTGAGAAAACATTTCCAAATGTGGACAAAGATTCATATTTAATTGAGTACCAACAAACTTCAAGTTTGCTGGTAGTGCGCAGCCAATGAGCCTTTGTGCTTCCAACTCTTAGGTTACATGACCCTGTCAGAATATGATCTGATTACCATGGTCTACTCTCTGCATGCACAAATCTTTCCTTTAGAATAGCGTCTACAACTCTGAATTTCTGCGAAAACACATCTTCTTGTATAAAAGAAGCTTGCAGACTCTACAAAATTATATCTCCATTTTTGTATTCCTACACTTTATCCTTAATTACAAATAGCAGCACCTGCATGCAGTTCATAATTCTAATGATATAACGTATTCTTTGCGTTTTACTGCCATTCATAAACTGCTCCCGCAGATCTACTTGTGATTTATTGAATCAATAGAACCCTTTAAATTACATCCTACATTATGTTGTAGGGCAAGTATTACCCTATGTTTCACATGCAATGTTTGAGAGAGAGGGAGCAAGAAGTGGAGAGCTGTAATTTCACTGTAAATCAAAGCCTAGGTGTTGTTTATGAGCTCCAGGGATTCAATGCACAATAGACTTACCTGATATGGGAATGTAAAACCACTTACAATAATATCTTCAATTTTCATACAAATAATAATAAACAAAACTGGATGTTATGGATATACTTTATTTTCTAACAAATTTGTTTTTATTTGTTTTAAATATTGATCAAATTTTTGCACAAAAAGACTCATGATGTTTATGTGAGTATGTAGAGTACATTGTGAGTCCTCTAGGACATCCTTGACTTTTACATTAGTTTTAATAACAGTGATTCAGAATTAAATGTTTTATCTATTAGTATTTAATGTAGAAAATAAAATTCTACTTAAGAAATTCTACTTAAGAAGTTATACATAATCACCAACAAACAAAAATAATACTTTGGATTCCCTGATTTGATAAAAAGAAGTCATAGCCTGTCAAACAAAACAACTAGCTTTAGAAAAGATACCAAGTTCCTGTGTGCCCCAACATTCAAGGGTTAGTGTCACCTAAATATTGAAGAGTCATGGTAACAACTATAATATTTGAAGTCATTTCAAGGAGGAATCATGGATGACTTTCATGTTTGCAGAATAAGGATATCTTTTGACCTCAGAAATCCTAAGTAGTTAGGGAACAGAAGATTCAAATGCAGGCATTGTATCCGAGTGTCACCACATGATATGCATGGGCTAAAACTGTGCAAGGCAGACAATGATAACGATGCACAGGAAAAAAAAAATCTGAGTTCTTAATGTAAGTGACTCTTAAAACTGAATTAGAAGAGTATTCCTCTTTCCCAGTATAGATTATGTTGAATTTTCCATTTGTGATGTTTTGTGGACTGGGAGGACATTTGATGTCTCCAGTACCTGGTCACACCAAATTACTGTGGCATCTGTGATATTTCTAACAAAATATTATTTCTATCTCTCTGGCTAGCTGTGATATTTCTAACAAAGTATTATTTATCTTTTTCTGTCTGTTTCTATATCTATAAATAGAGACAGTTAGATATATAACATAGTTTTAAAGTTAGTTTTATAGTCCTATTTGCATTCAAATGATAATTAAAAAGCCTACTTAAGAAACCAAAGAAATGGATAAGGTTATTTCTATATTCTGTATGTCTAATATTTACCTGCAGGCATATATGAAATAATTCTTAAATGACTGGGCTACTTAAAATTTACAGAATTGAACTAGTGCACAGAGAGTTGATCTTTAACTGACACAAAGCAGATAGTCTCCTAATGTTACTCTGAGGAGTTTAAGCTGACTCTGTTAAAAGCTAAGGCTATTTGCCTTGGGGATGCCTAATGGAAGGGTTATTATAACACTGTCCACAAATAGGGGTCTTGAGAGAATAAGTCTATTGCACTCCTTTGTCAGTTAATAGATTGGAGCATTGCCGTGTCACACTGATCTCCAAGGCCAAAGGTCATATCTCTCCCTTAATATTTAAATAAAGATACTTGACAAGAGCAAAAAACACCCCATTGCCAGTGGTGGCTGGGACTCGATTTATAAGATCCTTTAGAAAGTCATGCTAATTCCTAGCCTCCTTAGAATGCATGGTAACCTTTCATAAATCCATCTTTCCCCGATGTCCTTGGAAATGACAGTTATAAAACTATAAATGATTTGTAATGCAAAATGGGACTGACAGACTTGAAGATAGGATGCCATGTACTAAAATGAGCAAGATTATAGCTAACAGAAGGCATAAAATGCATCGATAAGTAGCTAGCAAAGTAACTCAAGATTTCATTAGATAGCCAAGGCAAATACTAGAACAAAAACAAATATGGAAATGTAGCCATCAATATCATTAGTAGAAACTTACTTTATGAAAGTGAGGGTAAATAATTTCTGTCAGGCAGCTGGATAAGGTGGAGCAGCCTGCTCTGCCTTCTCCAGGCAATGAATGCTTTTATCATGTTATTTTTAAATACATATACAAATAGATTTCAGTTTTTCACGACTTTGAGGAATACCAGGCTCATTGAACTTGATCATACATTTGTTGCTCTTAAATTTCTAAAAAATATTCAATGATGCACCTTCTTTTAGTGAAATATTTAGGAGGAAATGGGCATTAAAACTATTAAAACCGCTTGCCAGTATTTATTACAGGTATGGTTTATACAGCTGCAGGGTGTGCTGGGGCCATGAGTTTAAGCAATATAGGCTCACTGGTTTTAGGTAATTTGGATATGAGCAAATTCTCTTTTGATCAAAAGAGAACAGGGAAAGATTGTAGAAACCAGACAGGGATGGAGAACACCAGGAGATCAAGGACCCACCAAATCAATTAAGCAGGGCTCATAGGGCGCACAAAGACTATAGGGACAAGCACGGGGCCTGCTTAGGTCTGCCCCAGGTCCTCTTTCTATATGTTATGGCTGTTAGCTTGGTGGGTTTTGTTTTTTTGTGGGACTCTTAACAATGGGGGCAGGTGTATCTCTAACTGTTTGCCTGTTTTTGAGACTGTTTTCCTCCTATTGGGTTGCCTTTTCCAAGCCTTGGTAAAAGGGCTCTGACCTTGTCTTTTGTATCTTGTTTTGTCCTGTTTGGCTCTTGTCTCTTTTGAGGCCTGCTCTTTTCTTAAGAGGAAACACAGGGGGAGTAGATCTGGGGGAGAGGAGGTGATAGGGGAGATGACTGGAGGAAGGGGAAACTGATTTGTATTGTGTGAAAGAATCCATTTTCAATGAAAAAATTTAAAAATTAAAATTAAAACATGAGTTAGATTGATCCTTTGAATACTTTAGAAATTAACAGAAGCTACATACACATTATATAATATATATGTATATATATGTATATGCACATGCGTATGTAAATGTATATGTATATGCTTGAGTAACTTCAAAGCATCAGGCATCTGCCCTGTATTGTAATCCACTTGCATCCTAGGACTGTGACAGTCCCACAGGCCCTGCTGGAGAGGAAGCTCTCAGAAGTCCCAGCCAAAGATTTTCACCTTGCAGTATATCTTATGTTTGCGTCAGTCTGTGCACTTCATTGAATTTAATTTCATCTATTTTCTCTCATGTTTTCCATTCCTAACATCTGTTTGAAAAGATGAGAGTGACAGTGAGAGAGGATGTTCCTGATCCTGTGGGGACTTGATGCCACAAAGAGGAGGGGGTTCTGGGAGTGGGGAGCACACTCTGAGGGGAAGGGAAGGGGGCGCAGGAGGGGACCAATGTGTAAATAAATAAAATAATTAATTAAAAAATGAATGTGATGTGTAGAGACATATGCATATAAAGTTTGCATATACACAATTATCCATGTGAATTCACACATATTTAAGTATCACGTGTGTTACTATAAAAGAGGAGTCAAATGACAGAGATAGTGTGATTAAAATTCATTCTTAGTTCCCCAGAGGAGCTCTCCATACCCGTGGCTTGGCAGAAGAACATGGGTTCATCTGTTTTGACTTCTACTCAGAGTGACCGATGTGGTTGAGATTATGTGGAGTGTGGCATAGGGCTGAAGAATACTCCTTGCAACTTGCTTAAGTGCATGCTATCTGATTTGTCTCGTCAATCATTTTAGAACTCATTCTTTAATATATCATGTTCTAACTAGAGCATGAATATGTCAATGGGTTTTTTTGTAATTGCTACAAATATTATTCGAACATAAGTAACACACCTCAAACTAGTCAAATTAATAAATGAGTGGTTATCTGTAAAAACAAAACAAAACAAAACAAACAAACAAACAAACAAACAAACAAATGAGAGTGAGCCTATATCTGTAATTATCAGGTTTGGACAGATCAAAAACCAACAAACCTTCAAATCAGTGAAAATCTTCAGATTTATGTACTCTCTTTAAAATTTGGAACCTGCAAGTGAGTCATAAACTTGTTGGTACCAGTGACTCGGGACTAGGGTTAGAGTAAGATCTTCATTTCAGAGAGGAGAATATATTGTTGAAATAGGACATGATATATTTTCAAGGAATGACTGTGGTTTTTGGTGAATAGTTGCACTTATTAGATGAAAGGAGGAAGAACCTTTACACACATTTCTGAAAGTCATTCTCTTTCTAAATTTAGTTGATTATGAAACAGATCCAACTACAATGCAGAATAAAGTTTTTTTTTCCTTTTCTTGCTTATTTCTTTAGTGGTGTAAAATGTGTGATCATGTTTACAGTAATACAGACATTTGTCACATGCACAACACTAGTGAAGATGATATTTTCAGTTGTGGATATAAAACATCTCAGAGCACATGAGCCACATGAGATCCAAATGCCATTTTGAGAAACTGGATCAAATCGGACAGGGAAACTCTGGAAACCATGGCATGTTTTCTCTGTCGCCTGTTCCATTTAGTCTACCCTCTAAAATGATGAGGTTTATGGGTGAAGAAAACTGTTTTGTGAGCTTGTGGTATTCAAGCTCCTGCCACATGTAAACTGGCCTTTTTCTACATAGTAAACGTCAGACCTTGATTTTATTTAACCAACCAGTTGATTTTATTTCATGAGTCACTTACTTTGATCTATTGAATGAGTTGCCCCTAACCCTCAACAATAGTCATCTTCAGATCTTTTGAAAATTTGATCTGCAATGTTCATTCTTTCATCCATTCATTCATTCATTCATTCATTCACTCATTCATTCATTCATTAATTCTGTATGTATGTATCTATGTATGTACCAGCAATTCTTCTAGATACAGTATAAATTACCAAGATAAATAATTCAGGGCAACTGCTTCTGAGAATAACACACTATTAAGGCTGCTGGAGGAGCTATCAGCTGGAGAACTGTTTAAGGAAAGCATTTAATATTTAAATCACAACATAGCAGATCTTGTTTGGTAGCACATGTAGAATGTTCTGGGAGCCTCTTCCTGACTTTGAGTATGTGTTATTCCAAGATGACATAGCTACATTGAGAGCAAAGACATCTGTAATCTCGGTACTGAGAATTACGCCCTCAGTTGATGGGGTAACCACTTTCATCTGAGACTGTCATCCTTGTTATTGGCTCATGCTCCCACTGAGAGAAACTATTGCATTAGACTTTGAGCTTCCGAGCTGGAAATTCCAATAGAGAAAGAAATATTCTTCAACAATCTTATACTTCCAAGGTAAATGCTGATGAAAAATTGTTGAATTAAAAATTAGTAGATGAATGAGTAATCTAATAAGCAGGGCACTTAACTGTAGAATTATATTCGAGTGTGATCTCCTGATACTTGGCTTTCAACCCAACACGTTCAGACAACCCATGACACGGGATTTCATATAATCATGAATACAATTCCCTTTCTAAACCTTGGTATGGAAAATTTTGAATGCAAAGGAAGCATATGATTCAAATGTGGCTGACAGATGTCTTTGCTCTCAATGTAGCTATGTCATCTGGGAATAAAACATATTCAAAGTCAGGATGCGACTCCCAGAACATTCTACATGTGCTACCAAACACGACCTGCTATTTTGCCTTTTAAAAATTACAGGCTTTGCTTAAACAGTTCCTCACTGGTTAGTTCTTCTGGCAGCCTTAATAGAGTTTGAGCTGTTGTTGATGCTAATCAACGTGCCTATCAGATAGTCTGATGCTCTTAAAGGATTCCTTATGACACTTCTTTCAGCTCACACTACATGCCACGATTGTCCAGTTCCACTTTCTGTCTCACCTTCTGGTTGTAGCACAGGCCTCTTTGAGTAACATATTATTATTTTTTTCTTTCTTTTAATATAATCCAGCTTGGCAGGCCCAGTGTGATATGTAGCCTGGATTGAATCAAAGCAGCATTCTCCTTCCTTCTGTGTGCATAGGAAGTGATACTAACAAGAATCAGACTTTCCTGGCCCTGTAACAGGGGAGACAACTTCTGGCATCATAATTCTTTGAACTGGAACCACAAGGGCAAGTAGTAATGTCTCCTTTCTATCACATGCAAAAGAAACAGAGGGTTTTTTTTTTTTTTCTGACTGTTGAAATGGACCGACTTGAATTTGTGGTACTAAATGTTTGAAATTACGTGGATACTTGGTTTATGTTGAAGGCTTCCATGTTCACAATTCATCTGGTCCTATCAGGAGTTCTAGCTTTGACAGCAAGAAATTTACTTCTGGAATAGATTTAAAATGGTCGTGTAGGAAGACGTCGTATGAATATTTTCAGAACTTTTGTTAAAAAGAAAAAGACATAAGACAAATAACTCAACAGTGCTAATAACTCCATAATGAAAAGTTGTATTAGCAGAAATCTTTATCACCTACCCACACAATTTAAAGAGGGGGTTGGAACCTAGGATCCACCACGGAGTTAACTGCATCCATGTAACTAACAGCTATGAAACTCATTTCCCTCATCTGTAAAGATGGTGATTGCTATAGTACCTTTATCTTGGTGTTAAAGTTCACAGGATGCCATGAGAGGAAAGGTGCTTCTCTATCTGTCTATTTGTTCAAATTATCTCTAATTATTTTATGTCCACCAGACCAGGAGATCTATTAGTGCCAGGATCAATCATATTGATTCATCTTCCTACAAAATTGTGCAACACTCTGCTAGCACATGGTGCGTGCTCAATAAATGTTGAGTGAATGTATAGATGGATAAATTGGGGGTTCTGGAACTGTACAGGTGAATGCAGTTCCTGCTCTTAGCAAACCCATAATCAGGAGAGGTGATGGATACAAGTGCAATGTACTGTAGCATAATTTGAAATTATAACTATACTCCTATCTGGTATCTCTTTTATTCTTTCTTTTTATAGTCAAAGGTGTGTGTGTGTGTGTGTGTGTGTGTGTGTGTGTGTGTGTGTGTGTGTGTGTGTGAATGTACATGCAGATCTACATTCAAGCTCATATTAACAGACAAATTAGAAGCTCCTGTGAATTTTAAACAATTGCAAAAGAATAATCAACTGAATAAACTCCTGAATGGAGTTTCACTGGGCATATAAGACACACTTAAGTGCAGGACACAACTCTCTTGTTCTTTCCCACACTTGATCCCGAATCCCCATCCCACTCCCCATTGCCCTCCCTCCCAGTATCCTCCTTCCATCTGCCTTTTATGACTATTTCATTCCCCTTTCTTTTTTTTTTTAATTCTCAATTAATTTTTATTAGATATTTTCTTCATTTACATTTCAAATGCTATCCCCAAAGCCCCCTATACCCTCCCCCTTCCTGTTCCCCAACCCACCCACTCCCACTTCCTGGCCCTGGCATTCCCCTGTACTGGGCATATGATTTTCACAAGACCAAGGGCTTCTCCTCCCATTGATGGCCGACTAGGCCATCCTCTGCTACATATGCATCTAGAGACACAGCTCTAGGGGGTACTGGTTAGTTCATATTGTTGTTCCTCCTGTAGGGTTGCAGATCCCTTTAACTCTTGGGTACTTTAGGGGATTCATCCCATATACAACCACCAAACCCAGATACTATTATTGCGTATGCCAGAAAGATTTTGCTGACAGGACCCTGACATAGCTCTCCCTTGTGAGGCTATGCCAGTGCCTGGCAAATACAGAAGTGGATGCTCACAGTCATCTATTGGATGGAACACAGGGCCTCTTATGAAGAAGCTAGAGAAAGTACCCAAGGAGCTAAAAGGGTCTTCATTCCCCTTTCTAAGTGAGAGTCAACTTCCTCACTTGGGTCTTCCATTCTGTTTAGCTTCTTTGGATCTGTGGAGTATAACATGGTACCTGTAGTTTATGGCTAATAACCACTTATAAGTGAGTGCATATCATGCATATCTTTTTGGGTCTTGGTTACTTCACTCAGGATGATATCCTCACATTCCATCCATTCACCTTCAAAATTCACGATATCTTGGCTTTTAATAGCTGAATAGTATTCCATTGTGTAGATGTACAACATTTTTTATCCATTCTTTAGTTGAGGGACATCTAGGTAGTTTCCAGATTCTGGCCATTATAAATAAAGCTGTGATGAACATATTTGAACATAGACTTTGTGAGATGTTGGAGCATCTTTTGGGTGACAAGGGTGAGGAAGTATGGGGCATCTCCAAGATGAAACAGAGATCTGGGTAAGGGCTGCCCTAAGAATCAATGGGGGTGAACTTAGCTCACTACATTGGGAATATGGAACCTGAAGAAGCCACCTCCTACAGCCAGACAGGAATCCCAGTGTAGCAATAGAGACACCAGCCCACTCACAAAACTTTCAACCAAAACTTATCCTGTCTAAAAAGTAATGCAGGTAGGAGGAGGAAGCAGAGACTGAGGGAATGGCCAAGATTAATCAGCCCAACTTGAGACCCATGCCCTGGGCAAGGACCAATCCCTGATACTACTAATGGTACTCTGTTATACTTGCAGACAGGAGCATGTTGTTCTCTGAGAGGCTCCACCCAGCAGCTGACTCAGACAGATACAGACACCCACAGCCAAACAATAGATGGAGTTTGGTGACTCTGATGGAAGAATAGGAGGAAGGTCTGGGTGATAAGAACTGCATAGGAAGACCTACAGAGTCAACTAACCTGGATCCTTGGGGCCAATGTCTGAACCACCAACCAAAGAACATACATGGGCTAGACTTAGGCTCTCAGGTCATAGGTAGCAGATTTGCAGCTTGACCTTTACGTGAGTCCTGAACAACTGGAACAGGAGTTATCTCAAAAGTTGTTGCCTGGATGTGGAGTATGTTCTACTACCTGAGCTGCCTTATCTGGCCTCAGTAGGAGAGGAAGCACACCTACTGAGGGTTGGGGGGTGGGGGGCGATACCTAGGAAGCCGTATCAGAGGAGAAGGGGAGTGGAGGTTGAAGGATTGTGGGAGGGGGTAACCAGGAGTGGGACAGAGAGCAGGATGTAAAGTGAATACGTTAACAAAATTAAAAACTGAAAAAAAAAAAAAAAGAACAGGCCATATGCTCAGCAGTAGATGGCCAACATAACTTGAACCCAATGTGTTGGATTTGTTGTTGTAGATTTATTTTGTCTCATATTGCTTTGTTTAGTCATTTATCTTACTGGCCTTTTGTTTGTATATTATCATTTGTGATTTTTGTGCTTTTTATGTTATGTGTGTTCAAGCATGTGTGTTATGTGTTTGTCATGCTGTTTTTATTTATTTATTTATTTATTTATTCATTCATTCGTTTTTTGTGTCTTTTTATTTTTATTTTTTACTTATTTTTATTTTCCCGTTTATTTTCTAAACTCGGAAAGAAAGGAGGCATAAGGGATGTGGAGGGGAAATCATGATCAAAATATATTGTATGAAAAGTGTTCTCAATAAAAATTAACAGACAAAATAAAACATGACTTTTGCCACATAAAGATTAAAGTTGGAGGCTCTTCTCTTTAGTGTCTCTTTCAAAGAATAGATGTAAAGTCTCCGAATACTTAGATGTTGTCTGTAGCGTGGGAAGGGGAATTGTGCTGGTTAGCTTTTGCCAACTTGGCACAGCTAGAGTTAGCTAAGTAGAAAGCTTCAACTGAAGAATCATCCTGATTGCTAATTGGCAGATGACACAGCCTGGAGGCCACGCCTTCCCTGGAAGGAGGCCACGCCTTCCTTGGACAGGTGCTTCTAGTATGGATGGGGAATGTGGAGAAGCAAGCCAATGAGCAGTGGTCTGGGTTTCAGTGCCTGCATCCAGGTTTCTCCCTTGAGTACTTACTCCTCTCACCTCAGTGACAGACCGTGATGAGAACGTGTACATGAATTAGTAAGTTTTCTCTCGAATGTTCTTCTCTGCCATGGTGTTCATCAAAGCAATAGCAAGGCAAGCCAGGACATGAAATTGAGTCTGTACTGTACATGTGCTCTGGTAAGGAGGGTAAAAACCCACTTCTATTTCCCGTTGCCATGTATCAGATGCAGAAATAGTGACAGACTTATGATCTTCTGAAATATCTCATGAGATAGACCTAATGCTAAATTATAGTGAAAAAAAAAACTTACCTTGGTTAAGATTTTTTTTTAGAATAATTGTATCTTAAGAAACTCTTTTTTCCCCAGATACATTCTTCTTTATTAGATGTTTTCTTCATTTACATTTCAAATGCTAGCCTCTTTCTTAGTTTTCTCCCCAAAAATCCCCTATACCCTCGCCCTCCCACGGTTCCCCAAGATATATTCTTGTTTAAAAAGCAGAGATAGTACTGATTGCTTAGTAGGTGCTTTAGTGATTTCTTCTGCATGAATGGACTATATGACTTTCTATGTTCGAAATTCTTAGAGAATGAAACAATTTGAACTACTGCGAGTCAGAACTTCCATTTCCCTGCCTAGAGGCAAACACAACTGGGGAAGAAAAACAAAACACCTTCCAATTATGTAATGATGTTGAGTATTGGTGGTCCACAGATTCTCTGGAAGAGAGAAAATATGGCCATGTCAGCTGAATATTCTGTCTAGTCTCTGTCATGATTCTGTTCAGTTAAGTGAGCATAGTAAGGTTCGAGTACCAAAACAATGGGGGCAAATTCCCAGTTAGAGACTTAGAGCTGCACTATTAGTTCTCCAGGCAGGAGCTCTCACATCTGCTGTCTTCATTTTAAGGCACAATAGTAGTTTGTGTTTTCCCAAATATTTTATTTTTTCATCAGTATTCAGATAGGGGAAAATGTTTATAACAACAAGCTAATTACTTAGAACTTATGACCCAGGTGGAAACAATTACTCACCCTCTTGTTTTTAGTAAAATTGCAGTGTGTGTGTGTGTGTGTGTGTGTGTGTGTGTGTGTGTGTGTTTGCTTGCGTATAATATACACGTGTGTATGTGTGCAGATCAGACATCAATTTTGGATTTCTTTTTCAATCTCTCCCTATACTTCACTGCACCTATGGTTACCGATTTCACCGGGATGGGTGGCCAGAGAACTTCTGGGATCCTCCAGTCTCCTTTCACTAGGGCTGCATTACAGATGTGCACCACTAATCTCCGCTCATTTTTATGTGGGATCTGAACCTAGATCTTTCTGCTCAAGCAATGAGACTCCAACAACTGAGTCAAAGCCACGGGACTTTTGTTAGATTTTGCATGTTTGTGAGTGTATTCTCAATCTTTTGCTCCTTTGCTGATTCTTGGTTGTTAAAACAGCAATGAGACTAAGAAATCCATGGAGCGGTGTGGAATGACAAATTTTAAACTGACTTGTTACCAGCCATAAGAGTAAAGCACAAAGATGAAATCTTCAAAGTACAAAGAAAATATAGAGATAATGTACATTCTTATTGATATATATTCACACTGTTGCTGTGCTGTGCTGTGCTGATGGAAAGTTATATATGTGTTCAGATTCTCTTGTGAGTTTTCTTCTTAGTTTTCTCACTGTCATTTGCTTGGGAAGGTACAAATGTCATAGGTATAGGTGATAAGGATGAGAGTCAGGCATTTGCTGAGCCCTCCCCCATCTTTTTTCCTGTATGTGGGTTGAGGACCTCAAGTCTCGAGCATCCCAGTATTGCAACTGGATAGCTAGTGTATCAGTCTCTGGAGAAACAGAATTGACTCCTCTTTCTAGCAAACACTGGAGTGTACAACAGACCAGAACATTTGTAAAGCTTCCCCAAGGTATACTGTGCTGATTGCATCCTCCATCATCATGGTAAAGAAGCCAGAGTTGGTATGGTAAGCAACTACAGCCATTTTCTCTCAGAGCAGCGACCAAATCCAGCGCTGCCTTAACACTGAAACTCTGGCTCCCTGGCTCCTTTCTCCTGTTCTCCTAGTCTGCAAAGCTTTCTTAACCCACATGGTTTTGGATTTCGTTGTCCTGCTAAGCTAATACTCATTTAAGTTAGGAGTTAGAATACTCCTCGGTAAACACTGCAGAATTCTCTGCAGTTTAGTGCTGTATTTCTAGCCTGACGACATATCATAATTTACTATTTATCATCAATGTTGTTTAAAGGAATCTTAAAAGATGTCTACAATTAAAGTATATGTATGGGAAGATGAACTAAAAGCAGCCACATGACAAACAAAGGGAACCAATCTCGGAAATGCATTAGTCAAATGGACTACTCTGCAATCCAGAGACAAGCCTTTTTTTAACCTGTACTCAGATACCTTTGTAGTCTAGCACCCAGGACGTTTTGAGATTTTATTTTTTCCTAAAAGTGACTCTGGCTGGATGGCTAGTGTATTCTATTATTGAATTTATTATTATGAAAATCTGAAAAACCCCCTAATCCCTCCTCAGCATCAGTGAAATACTTTGATGTTGTTCTATGTAAAATGATTACCTACAATTCAAACCTAACACACACACACACACACACACACACACACACACACACACACACACACACAGAGAGAGAGAGAGAGAGAGAGAGAGAGAGAGAGAGAGAGAGAATCCCTCTGGTTTCTGAACAATTCTTCCAGTGTTTGGCCACCCCTTTGTAAGATGTCTTAGACACCTAGTATTTGTTTTTCACAATTGGATGTCTAAGAAGTAAGTTGGGCATCTCTAAAGGACTTTTCCAGCCTTACTCAGAAAAGCATCAATGGCTTGAACACATCGCATGTGCTAATCATTAAGGAGGCATTTGGCTGGCTGCCTTTTGGACACTACCTTAAATACCATGTGCAAGTTCTGTTTCTCAGACGAAGCATAAACAATAAAACGGGCGGCCAAGACACTTGCATGGTTTCCCACTAGAGGTCTCTCTCGTAACAGCTTTCCTTTTGTTGGACTCATTAATTATTTTACTCAAAGGAACAATTCCACCTTTTAGACTAGAATGCTGCACTTAACATGTTATGCTAGAGAAAGGGAGACCGCCGCCTTCGCCTCGCCTCCTCCTTGACGAGTACATATT
The DNA here is from genome assembly GCF_000001635.26 of Mus musculus. Lineage (NCBI taxonomy): Eukaryota > Metazoa > Chordata > Mammalia > Rodentia > Muridae > Mus > Mus musculus. The sequence goes on along the minus strand of NC_000072.6, from coordinate 16,797,737 downwards.
AAGGTGACTGAATGAATCATTTTGGGTGTTTTATTACACAATGACTACACTTAAGGAATGAAGTTTGAACTTTCACCTGTGTTTCCAAAAGTTTCATAATCTGACCGGTTATAACAGTTTGCCAAAATAAGTGTTCCTCCTGAACTAGCACTAAATGCCAGGGCTTTGCAATCTTCTAATAATACCCAAGATATGGTGTCACCTTAGATCACGTAATTGCAAGGCTGAACTACTTAATGTTCTTTTCTTTTACTTTTAGGGGTGAGAAAGAGAGCATTCTCCCATTTGTATGAGAATATTCAGATTTCTTCTTTTCTGTTTCTGATCTATTCCTTGCACAGACAATAAACGATTAACTTCAAGATACTCCATATACTATGATGGAACTCTTTTGGTTTTTGTATATGCCATTTGATGGAAGTACTAATTAGAAACTTCACTTTTAATCAGAAAAAAAAATCCTGTAACATTAACTCATTCTCAGAGACCAATCTGTTCCCATTAATTTACAACAGAAGGAATTTAAAAAGAAAGCAAGCACTGAAAAATGGCACGGAGCGTGTTAGTACAGAATGACACACTCTGACATCTGTCACAAAGCTACTTAAGTATTCAGATAACCCAGACTGCTCAGATTTCCGAGGCCAGAGGTAGAAAGATGGAACCGTGTATTCAAGAGGAGAAAACCAGCCGGAAGATGTGAAATACAAGAGAGCAAAGGAGTGTCTCGCAAATAGCTTTAGTGTTCGACTGGAGGTAGAGTCTGCCTGCGCTGAGCAGAGAGTGATGCTGTGTGATGAAAAAGGCGGAGAGTCAGCAGAGAGGACATTTGACAAGCTGCAAAATGTACCACAACCTGGCTAGGAGAGCACGAACCTGTCAGACAACCATTTTGAAAACCGGAAATGGTGTTATAGTGGGAGCAGAAAATACAATGCATTATTTACATTCCTTAAGTTCTATTTGGCTAACCCAAGAGTTCACACAATATCTCTTCTAAGGGCGGTAAATTATTAGGCAATTAAGTACACATTTCTATCAATACCTCTTTAGCCTACCACTTAGTCATCGTACTAAATCTGCAAAGACAATCACTTCAACTCTTTGGAGGTTGGTTGCTGACTAAAAATCCTTCTGATATCAGAGCGGGATTGGTTGGATATTTATGAATCCACGAGATTAAAAGGTACTCATATTTTGTTTCCCAAAATTTTGTTTTCTCCTCTGTTCTTGGTAGACTCCCAGTGGTATCCCAGGCTGACTGAGGTGATTGGTGTTTATGGCATTTCAGTGGATAGAGGAGTCCTGGGATAATCACACTCATGGAAGTTTAGTTCAGGAAAATGTTGGTTTGTTATTTTCATTTTAAAGTCAGGAGTCAATACAGTAAAATGAATATTGTCTGCATTCTGCGTGTTGGGAGAAAAGACCCAGCTACTTAATTATGAACCAAACAAGCATGCAAAAGACATTAGTTTGGTAGAATCATAGCACACAGACGCTACAGAAATACACAGTACAGAAGGCTGAAGGGCATGCTAGGAGCATTTTATGAATGAACATTTTATTTATTTATTTATTCATACAGAAAATTAGCTCCTTTTAGTGAAATGTAAAACATATGAAATCTTCTGGAATGACAGGCTTTCGGGAAAGGTATTATATTCAGGAGGGTTTTTAATCTCTCTGTGAACATACTGCCCTTAAAAGAGGACATTTATTTCATGATTTCTTGAAAAACTTATGAGATGGTATGCACTGTAGTTATTTTTGTTTAGTGAAGAGTATTCTAGTTGAGAAAAGGAGAGGTTAACCTGATGGATCATCCTATGTGAACTGACCAAAAAAAAAAAAAAAAAAAAATCCATCAAATTGTAGCAAGCTCCTCCCTTCCCTGCCAAGGCAGTTGTTGCCGAGGTTAGCGTACAGCCAAACCTGTACATTTCAAAGCTGAACTTTAATTGAAGGACAGAAAAATGATACTGTCATTAAAACAAGCAAGCTGAAAGCTTCCAAAGGAGACGAAGGGTAATAGAGCTAAGCTGGCCTTTTTCTTTGAATGTAAGCAGTGCAGTGGCTTCCTGCAATCTCTTTCTGCTTATATCCACACGCAGGGTAGCTCATGCTAACAGTCTCATGTGTTTATGTAGTTGATTCTATTTAGACCAAATCTGGCATTCTCATGTCATACACAGCTCTTAGGAAAAAAAAGAAGTGCAGCACTATTTGACCTTTAAAAGGATGCATTCCACCTTCTGTCTCAGTAATCGTTTGGATACAATTTGTATTTATTAGTGACCAAGGAATGTTAAAGGAATCCAGTTGTTTAGAGGTAGAGGAATTCAGACTTCTTGGTAGTCTTGATCTTCAGTCTTTTTCTTTTTAGTGTGTTTCAGAGTAAGGTTGGACAATTTGGAAAGTAAATAAGGTTTTTCTCATTTCCTCATGCCTGATTATTTCCTCCTCTATCATTTAATCCTTCTTTTAATTCTCCTTTCCTTCATTATCCTGTGACATTTTAGAGAGTTATTTGCTTAACTTTTTTGTGCACATCTTCCATTTTAAATACTCAATGAGTTTTCTGAGGTCAGCGGAACCTCTTACAAGACAATGTAAATACGTTTTAGTGATTTTTAAAGTACGTGGCTTTAAATTCATATCTTTAACTTTTTCGGTTCATTGTAGAAAATAGAACTCTTCAGGGATTCCTTTTCTCCCAGTATTAAATTATAGATCATAGAAATCGCTGATCAGAGATGAAAATGTCAAGAATATGGATAACTGATGTGTTTCCTTCCAGTGGAAAGCGCTACTTGACTGCCCAGGGACAGGCTGCATCTCATCCTGGGTGGCCATTCAGGTACCTGTGCTGACTCAGAAATGGCTTCTTGTTTTCCTTTTGGAAAATTTCAATGTTTTTCTCCGAACATCAAGCTTCTAACAAGTGTTTCTCTTGATGGAGTAATTTACAGCTGGTTGGGAGAGGGAAAAGGTGCTTGTTATCTTGCCTGGGCTGTGAATGCTCACTGCTTAGATCAGAGTGAAGTTGGTGAAAAGAGAGCAACAGGCGCCCGCCCGGGTACTGACTCTGACTTGAGTGAACTTAAAAGAAAAATGTGGCTCTTTGTTCTTTAAAGGAATTTTTTCTTAATGGACAAAGATTACTCTTCTGAAGCAAATGTTTGAACCATCTTGTTGACAGTTTGGAGGGAACCAAAATGCCACAGAAAACATACAGAAAGGTGTCATTGCTTGATTCTGCTTTCAAAAAGAGCTAATTCATTTTCTTGGGGCTTTGACATATTTATGTGATTTTTTTTTCCTTTAAAGTATATATGAACAGCCATAAAAACTTTGTCAGGAGTCACCTGATATATCATTTATATAACTAAATTCTGGTATAGATAAATATGAATACTAAATCGGTACAAATGCCTTGAGTAGTGTGTGCTGTAAATCATGCATCCGCTGTCATCGTGAGCTGAAACATGTCTACAGACGGAGGAGCAAGTTTGCTGTACCTAATCAGAACAATGTGTAATCTGTTAGTGTGCACGAGGTCCTGCCAAGCCCAAATTATTTACAAGCCACATTTCGTGTCCTGGAAAGTTTCATAAATGAAGAGTATTATGTCTACCAAAAATAAATATACTGGTTTTACACACTAACGTCAAATCAAAGCAGAAGAAAAACATGTACAATGTATTTGATAAATACTATCAAGCATAGGAAATTTTGACAGTTGTGTTTTTATTATAATCATTTTCATTAAAATTGCTTGTTGTATTATTGTTTCTGCTGACCTTGTTCTGTTAGTTTCTTGGAGATCTGGAGTCAGAAAAGCCCCTTTGTTTCATCTTCTGTTTTCCAAAACTCAGATCAAATATGCACAAGCATGAAAGATGAACAACTTGCTCACAGAACTGCACATGGATGAATGCCCGTGATGGTGTCTGTTTCATGTATGTGTGACAAACCAAGCATGCCAAAGTAAATAGACATGTGTGAAATGCCATTGTGCTGCCAACAGGTCATAGATGCATTCTTGTAGGACAAGATACACAACAGCCATGCCTAGAACGAGCCTGGAAAGCACGCTTTTTCCAGGAAATTATCTGAGCGACTGCTGTATCTGAAACGTGTTTATGCTATTGACAAAACTGAGAAATTATAAAGTTCAAGATATTAAATGGTACTTAATATAAAATTTGTGATTTTTAATTTTATTATTTTTGTTTGTGTGTTGACTATAGTATTCAGATCAATATTTCAATAAAGATAATGGGTATATCCAAAAAGTTTTTCTAAATTTTTCCACTGAAAAGGGCAAGCTTTAACTTTTCATAATTGGTAGTGACAATCCTTATGTGACAGGGACACATTTTATGTTTTATGTAATTTTGCTCTATCATGTGTCACCTTACGTTTCTCATTGAACCTGGAGATCAACATTGCATCGAGAACAGTGGTTCTCAACCTTCCTAAAGCAGCAAGCCTTTAATACAATTCCTCATATTTGCGTGACCCCCAACTAGAAAATTATTTCATGGCTGCTTCATATCTGTAATTTTCTACTATTATGAATTGTGATGTAAATATCTGATATGCAGGATATCTGATCTTCCACCCCTGTGAAAGAGACATTTGAACTTTCCAAAGCACTTGCAGCCCACAGGTTGAGAACAGCTGATCTAGAGAACTGGCCTGGAATTCTCTTGGGGATCTCCCTGTTTTGACTCACCACCACAGTGCTGCAGTTACAACTGTGACTGGTAGTTACATGGCCCTGGGGATCTGAACTCATATCTTCATGCTTGTGTGGAAGGTGCTCATCTTCTAAGCCATTTTCTCAGCCCTCAAGTATTTTAATTATAATCCCACTTAAATGCAAAATATTTACATTCAAACAAAATTTTAAACTATTTCATGCATGTGAAGCCAGTCACAAGCCAAATAGGATATAAACTGCTGAAAGTAGGACCACTATATTTTGTGCTATTTTTATTGGCCATTCAGGATGGAACTGTAAATCTGTGGTGGTACACTGTGGATAGTACTTCCTTATTAAAAGGGCTCATATATAATAGGAAAAGGTATACACTCTCAAGTGAAAATCTAGAAAATTTACAAAAAAAAATCATTGACCTTGGCACAAAGAGCGACATCAGGCATCATTCCAGGGACTTTGACGTATGATGCTCATTTCATTAATGTGAAAATCGGCTCTCAGAAAGATGAATGGCCTTTCCAAAGCCAAATACCACTTTAACAAAAACAGAACAAGAATTACAGATTTAGATGATTTGAACTTGTGCTCTATTCTCTAACCACCATGGCCTCATATGTGTGGAGGTATATATTTGTATTGTCCAGTAAGCCCTCAATTTAAATATACATATATTTAAAATAGGCATTAAACTGCTTAACTGCACTTTAAACTTAACCTTTAACTTAGTTAATTTTTAACTAAACTGCACTTTAAAAAGTTTTATTGATGTGTGTGTGTGTCTGTATGAATATATGCAAAGGTGTTAGCGATGCTCACACAGGCTAGAAGAAGAGTAATGGATCCCCAGAGTAAGAATTACAGGTGATTGGGAACTACTCAGTGTGGATGCTAGGAAGTGAACTTGGGTCTTCTGAAGGATTGCATCATCTGTGTAGCTTGTAAAAAGACAAAGAACAAGAAATAATTAACTCCTTGCATGAAGCGGTCCCAACCAAGGGATGCAAGGGAGACAACTCTAATACAAGTTCCAAAGAGGGCTTGCAAAATTTCTGTCAGGAATGACAGCATGATTTCAGACACAGCCTCACAATTGCAGAATTCACTCATAGGAGAAAAAACAACCAAACAACAAACAAACAAAACCAAAAACCAGAAAACAAAGTGGAGAAATCAAAACCAGAACAAAACAACAGGGTGCTAGACAGATCACTCAACAATTAAGAAAACTTCTAAGGAACCTGCTTGTTTGATACCCAGCACCTACATGGCAGCTAAAAACCAACTGTAACTCCAGTTTCATGACAGCCAATACCCTCTTCCAGCCTCTGCAGGCACCACACACATATAGTGTACAAATTCACATGCAGGTACTAAAAAAAAATGTAAAAACAATGAAAATCATGTCTGCCTAAATTTCTATGTCAGAGGCTATGTTGCACTGAAATGAGACTTCCTTGATTCCTTTAGACTCATTCTATTCCTTGAAAGTTGACAACCCAGAGTTAACAATGTAGCTACACATGGGTAGTTGCATCAGTCTGTATTTAGAAATACTCATGAAAACCTCTGAGGGTCAAGGAGATGACTGAGCTGGTAGAGGCTTTTACTAAGGAACCTGACATTAGATCCTTGGGACCTTTCAAGGTGGAAAGACTGAAGCAAATCCCATTAGCTGTCCTCTGCCCACATGCATGCACATAAAATGAATTTTATAATGCAATAAAACTGTTTAAAATCACTCAAAATTTCAAAGGAGACTTGGAGAGTGTCTCAAAATGTTTTTCATGAAATTAAAAAAAAAATGCTAAGAATCTGAGGATTACCGAAACTTTAGAACACAAAACATGCCCATTCCTTAGAAGTGGTTGTATTTCTTCAGTGTGTCTCTAGAGAGCGCAGAGTTTCTCTTCCACAAAGTACGTGCAGGTTAGGTCTTGGTTTCCATGGGGACACAATAGTTTGTTTTTCATATCTATTTATCATGGAGATGCTAGAAACCAAGCTATGTCTTTCAAAGAATGCTATTATGTTACTAAAACGTGAGGCTTCATTTCATGTGTGACTTCTGAAAAGTGCTTCTGGTGCCCAAGAGCCTGAGATGGCGTCACTTCTTCCCTTCGGTCACCTCCACAGGGACTCTCAGCTGGGTTTTCCCAGTATCCCAGAACCCATACAGCGTAACGCAAAAACCTTTCCTTCTATTAATACCCTGTTCTGAGGAAGAATCTGCATGCGTTGCCTTCTCTAATAATCAGAGTGTGGTGAAGTTACTGCTCATTAAGACAGTAATATTTTGAGAAAGGAAACGCTTAACTCTCATCCCATCTCTTAGAAGTTCCTTGTTCAGGAAGTTTTAGTTTTCTACAAGATTTCCTTTTTCTTGAAACTAACTTCTTCTTACTAACTACACATTTTTATCATTAAAACTCTTCCTGTACCATGTGTAGCTTGTAATTAATTTTGTTCTCATTACATGGTCTAGGTATAAAGGTTAGCTTATTATTTAACTCACCTTTTCATTCTATAAGCACCCAAAGGGGAAGAAATGCACGTTTGCTAGTTAATGGTTCTTAGCCTGACATTGTTGAAAGGCAGCCATCATATGTAAGGAATGAATGAAAGTATGTTCCATCCATAAATCAAATTTGTTTAAAAACAGACAATAGGCAAACAGTACAGATATAAATGTACTGAAAATGCCTACAAAAGAATCTGAATGACAAGTCAAGATCTACAGTGCTATTTAGAAAAATTGATACAGCGTGGTGTTGGTCAAATGCCTCTAGAACTTGGTAAGATAAATGTCTGGCTGCTTTTTATATTACTTATTCTAAGGAGAAATAAGGGGCATCTTAGGTTACACTTTGTAGTGGATTTGATACATTTCCCTAGGATAAGAGGTATCCACCCAGCAAGTACCACATCAACTGTCCACATTTAATACACATTGTTTTCTGTTTTAAACTAATAAGCCTCTTTTCATGACTAAAAATCCCAAAATGAGAAGGTAAATGAGAGTTTTGGTCTCTACTTTTTTCAAATCTTCTGGGGGATATTACCTTTTAGAAAACATATCTTCAATATTTATTGAAGACAGTAAATATTTTGGAAGGTGTGATTATAAGTGATGGGATTTTTTGTGGCATTCTATGGAGATTTTAGGATGGACTAGACAGCTTGGTATTTCCGTTAAGCCCCTTGAAGCTAAGTGAAGGGAATATTCAGAAAAAACCTTAAAGTTTTGGAAAACAGAACTATGTTGCCCTAAAAAAAAATCTTTATTTAAAAGCACCTTTATAATAACAAGTCACACGACTTATCACAAAGAAGTTAGAAAAATATTATTTCTTGAATGAGTCTAAGGGAAAAACCCTTGAAATGGAAGCAAATTAGCAATAACAGTAAAATATGTTAGGTAAGTTTTATTCCACATTATTTTATATATAAAAAACCCTAATGTTCATACTGCTTAATGTAGTAGTGCAGCATTTAATGGTAAATCTCTGATAATAGATTAGGTATGCATAAGCACAGGTATCAGTGAACTAACTGCTTAGGTAATTAAAATAATATTCATATTATTTATTGTTTAAATCTTTCAAAAACAATATAAGTTATTGTAAGCTTAATTTTGGCAGTCAGGCTTAAGCACACAGGAATGAAATATATCAGATTATAATATAACACATAATGAAATCATAAGAAGAAATTATATTAGATTATGATCTTATTGGATTGTTACTTAAATTCACAGGGATATGTGAAAAAATAAAAAAGGAAACCTACATAAAATACATTATGTATAAATACATAAAATATTTTACTGTCTGTCTTAGTCATGGTTTCTATTCCTTCACAAACATCATGACCAACAAGCAAGTTGGGGAGGAAAGGGTTTATTTGGCTTACACTTCCATGTTGTTGTTCATCACCAAAGGAAGTCAGGACTGGAACTCAAGCAGGTCAGAAAGCAGGAGCTGATGCAGAAGCCATGGAGGGATGTTCCTTACATACATACATGGAGGGATGTGGCTTCTCTTGGCTTGCTCAGCCTGCTCTTTTATCAAACCAAGACTACCAGCCCAGAGATGGTCCTACCCACAAGGGGCCTTTCCCCCTTGATCACTAATTGAGAAAATGCCTTACAGCTGGATCTCATGGAGGCACTTCCTCAACTGAAGCTCCTTTCTCTGTGATAACTCCAGCTGTGTCAAGTTGACAAAAAACTAGCCAGTACACTGTCTTTTCTTTGTTTCTTTAAAGGTAAAATATTCTACATAAAGTAATAATGTTTCATTTATTTATAATAGACATAAATTTACAGTTTATAATAAAGATATGGAAAAAGTTGGTATAGTGATAAAGTTTCAACATTACATTGATGTTAAATTTTATAATTAAGACAAAAAAAACCTAACTTAAATATATATTGAAAGTTAAACAAACATGAAAAATAAATGTATGGAGTTAACATATCCTAAATGGACTAAATGATTGAAGAAAGCATTATTCCTTTATTTCAAAAGGTAATGAAACAGAAAGAAAGGAATAGAAACAGATACAAGATATAAACAGATAGCAAAATAGATCAAGGAAATTCAGCCATATAGAACACTAATACAATATTTGTGAATGGATTAAACTATGAAATCAAAAGAAATACAATGTCAAAGTGAATAATGCAGAAGAAAATCAATATCCAACCTTGTACTATTTACAGTGACACTCTTAAAACAAATACATATACATACAACCATCTTGTCGAATATAAGTCAATGGTGAGAATATATATCTTTTGAACAACTGTAAGAGTGTTAAGTGGTTGTATCAATATCACAAAACTTTAAAAGAATAAAACACGGTTACCAAAAGTAAGTAAATTGTATTTAATCATTAACGTATCAAACTATCAAGAAGATACCAATAATTATTGTTATATGAACCAAACAACATAGCCCAAAGATAGAGAATCAAGAGTGAATGAACAGAAGGGTACTATTCAATTCTGTAAGAATCCAAGCCTCCAATACTTCAGTTTCCACTCTGCTTCAACAAATATATAAATTAGGTAAAAGATCAAAACTTATAGAAACACAACGGTGGAAGCCAACAGCAAAAGATACTCACATATACTCAACTATCAAAAATAGATACTGTGTAAGTCCACAGCACCTATGTATGAAAAATAACAGAATTCATAAAACAGTATGTTTTGGGAATGTAGCACCATTAAGTTAGAGATTTATAACAAAAAATATCACAAATGTGAGATTAAGAAACACTTAAGTAATCAGTGGGCCAAAGAAGGAAACAAAGTGCCTTAAGAAACACTGGCAATAAATGTGGAGGAAACCCCTAAAGCCAAATATAAGATGTAGCTAACACCACATATAAAAGAAACTTAAAACAGAATATGCCTAAAGATAAAATATCTCAAGACCTAAAAGTTACCGCCCAATTTAAGCTGAATGATGACAGTTGTACAACTCAGTGACTATAATAAAAAGCATTGAATTGTATACTCAAAGTAGTTGAGCTTTACAGTATGGAAATTATATGTCAATAAACCAGTTAAACATAAATCAAGACTGTTTTCCCTTTGGTAATAAGTGACATAACTATTATATATCTTCTCTCAAATTTACATTATTTTATACTTAATGTGTAGTAAATATATAATAGTATATAATATTATACAAATAAACACTTATATATAATAAATATAAAGTAACACAACCTATTATAGTTCTGTTTTTCTATAATCGTACTTTTGAATTGTTTTAATTGTACATATATGGTAGCAAATTTGAAATAAATATTTAGTCACAATTATATCTTCTAAACATGCTTGAGTTCTTATTCTTTGATATAAATGTATTATATAAAGCTCATTCATAAATTTAAGATTTTTATTAATTCTGCCAAATTATACTTAAAACTCTGCTCTCCTTAGAAGTAATGTTTAAGGTCTACATTAGGTTAAGATTAAGACAATCACAAGAATCTTCAATAAGTAGATATTTAATTTTATGTATCAACCTCTTTATTTACACACTATTGAATGGTAACTCCTTAGTGTTACTCAATAAAGAATGTTTCAATTTTAAAATTTCCAATATGCAAATTATACACGTGTAGAAAACGTGACTTCTCAAGTACATTTTACATCCTTTGGGTGCTGGATTTGAATTTGATTTTTTATTTGGCAAAAATGTTAGTGTCATGTACAAGATACTATTTCAATTTTCCAAATGTGTTCCTTTCTACCCAGAAATACATTTTATTTCATTTGTTCAAATCTTTTAAAACAAAGTTTATTAAATCTCAAAAGATGTTTGTTATATTTTTATTGACTTTATCAATACTGGATATACTTTTAAAATAAATATATTTACTATTATTTTCATTTTCACAAAATGAAATAGGTCTTTCATCACAAAATAAACATTTATGAACATAAAATAAAAATATGTATTAATAAGCATATGAAACTATGAAAACATATAAACATTGAAACTATGTAGTAAAATTGCAAAGAATATGTTCTGATACGTTGTTTATAGTATTAGAACCTGTTTTCCTATTCATAAAGATTATTAACATATACTTTTAATAATGTGATATGCTAAAGTCTGACTGTGTTGTTTTGGATCAATTAATGAAGCTTTAAAATTTGTTACAATTCCTGAAAGCCATTAAAAGCCCAGGCATAAAACTCTATATCAATATATTTAGAGTTATTATTTTTTGAAATGTTTCAGATGTTTATATACCTCAATTTCTTACTGATTTTCACATATTTTTTTTTTCTTGGAAAGAACGTAATTAAGTATTTCTACCTTTTAAGTTAGGGATTATGTGTTGTGCTATTTTGGGGTTAGTTTCTTTCTACCCTGCAGGTTTGCATTTAGACGTCCCTAACTTTCATTGTGTTATCTGTTTTGACAAAATAAACAGATTTTGAATGTGTGTACTATTTCTAAAGCCAACTCTAGACATCATTTTTTTTCATTTCTGAACTTCATTTATAGAAGAATTTTTGTTTCCTTTATTCTCTTTAATTCTTCTGTTTTCCTTGGTTTTCTTAAATTTTCTCATTTGGCTTTATCTAAAATAACCTTTTGTTTTTATTTACATAATAAAGCTCACTCTGGGATGGTGGTAGATACCTTTAATCCCAGCACTTGGGAGAAGGAAGCAGGAAGATCTCTGTGCTCGAGGCCAGCCTGGCCTACAGAATGAGTTCCAGAAGAGCCAAGGTTACACAGAGAAAACTTGTCTTGAAAAAGAAAAATCAAACAAACCAATAATCAGTGATAGATAGTAGATGATAGATAGATAGATAGATAGATAGATAGATAGATAGATAGATAGATAGATAGATAGATAAACAAGCTGTAAAAGAAACAAATTATGCTGGTCATCTTGGGGTGAAGAATCAGGACTAGGTGAGAAGAGAATGGCATCATAGATGTGAAATCTTCTGGGACTACTTTCCCAGGGTCAGCATCCAGAAGCTGTAGTTTAGAGGGAGCCAAGACTGCGAGCCCCGCTGGCAGCTGAGTTGGTGTTGTATGGGTATCCCCAGCTGTAACTGATTTTGAAGGCATAAACAAGTCATGGAAGGCAAGCTGTGAAAACCCTGAAATTAAAGCAATGTTGGAGAGTTACTGAGACTTAGCACCATGTGACAGGCTCCAAGTGGCAGAAAAAGAGAGGCTATTGGTGAAAACAGAGACCACTTGTAGTGGAGATCCAATCACTGGGTTGACCAGCAAGGACACGAGGGAAGTGAAGCAGATCTAAGCCTAGGAGCCAAGCTCAGGGTGCTGCAGTTGGCTGTTTGAACTTTTTGGAGGATCCCAGAATATCCAGAGAGAGTATCCAAAGTCTGAAACGTTTTAAGCTTTAAACTTTGATTTTATTTTAATTCCCTTGTAACTGTACCCTGGTTCTGTGTCTTGGGATAAAAAAAAAATATTTAGCTCTTTTTTCTTAAACAGAAGCCTGCAGTTGAGAGACTTTGGAATTTTAAAGAGACTGGAAAATACAAAGAAAATATGGATATTTTTAGAAACTTTTGAAATTTTAGAGAGGCTTAGGACATCGAAAAAGACTGGATATTCTAAAGAAACCAAATTTTAGCAATGCTAGGACTTTTATAACATTATGTTGTATAATATGATATCAATACTAATGATACTTGAGGACAACACGAAAGGCAAGTTTATCGTTTAACATCTGATGTGTGTGTATGTGTGACAAAATGACAATGGATCAATTATATTGATGATTTTTGCCAATGGGACACACAGACACTTCTGGAAAGAGAAAATCTTAATGGAAAAAAAATGTCTCAAAAGTTTCCCCTGTAGGGTAGTTTGTAGGGTATTGTCTTGATCAGTAATTGATGGAGGAGCCTCGGCAGAGCCCATTGTGAAGAGTGTCTCCCCAGGGCTGGTGGTGCATGCTGCCATAGGAAGACAGACTGAGCAAGCCATGAGCAGAAAGCTTATAAGTAAAATTCTTCCACTTCGTATATACTTAAGTTCTTGCATCTAGGGGTCTGCCTTGAGTTCCTGTTCTGCCTTTCCTGAGTGGCAGAATGTGTATAAGATAAAATAAATTATTTTCTTCTCAAGTTGCTTTTAGTTATGATGTTTTATCACAGTTATATAAACCCTTAACTAAGTAAGATACCAGCATACACTAAAATTGATGTTAAATCTATAAATGCCTTAGGGAATTGCCAGGAGGTCTTATGAAACAAAACACAGCTGAGATTTCAATAATAATGTTCTTCAACATTTTATAATCTCATGGCCATCAGAGATAATATTTTTTCTAGGATGAGAAAACTCTTTTTATATAAACTACAACAGTGGAGTCTAGAAGCTTTTTATTGGATATTTTATTTACTTACATTTCAAATGTTATTCCCTTTCTCAATTTCCCCTCCTCAACCCCCCTATGTGATCTCCCCTGTATCTATGAGGATGCTTGCCCACCCACCCACCAAGTCACACCTCACTGTCCTGGCATTTCCTTTCACTGGAACATCAAGCCTTCACAAGACCAAGGGCCTCTCCTCCCATTGATGCCAGATAAGGCCATTCTCTGCTACATATGCAGCTGGAGCCATGACTCCCTCCACATGTACTCTTAGGTTGGTGGCTTAGTCCCTGGGAGCTCTGGGGGGGTTGGGGGGTGCGTCTGGTTGGTTGACATTGCTGTTCTTCCTATGGGGTTGCAAATCCTTTCTGGTCCTTCAGAAAGGAGCCTAGAATCTTGTTTTTACTACTGTAAGTCAGAAATAGTTCTAACCAAAATTAGGAGATTGCCTTGAACATGATATCAGTCTCAAATCAGTATTATATTTCTGTAATCTGTTTATTAGAACAGATGCCAAATATCCTACCTGATTGATTGCTGCTTATGATATAGCAAGAAAAAAGTATACTTCTATATGGTTGGCATTAAAAATAGAATAATCTCTCTCAGGGACTAAATCACCAACCAAAGTTCCCACATTGAAGGATCCAGTGCTCCAGCTACATATGTAGGAAAGGATGGCCTTATCTGGCATCAATGGGAGGGGAGGCTCTTGGTATCGTGAGACTTGGTGCTCCAGTGTTGGGGAATGCCAGGGCACTGAGGTAGAAGGCGATGAGTGGGAAGAGGAGCACCATTCATAGAAGCAGGGAGTACAGGGGAGGAGATAGGTGGTTTAACTGGGAAGGGGAAATGTATTTATAACATTTGAAATGTAAATAAATAAAATAACCAATAAAATAAAAATAAATTTTGTAGTCAGGAGTTGAATTGTGTAGTAATACCATGATTAAAAAGAAAAAAACATTGTAGTAAATCAAGTAATACTGGTTTGTGTAAGAGGAAACCAAAACCAATTTATTCCACAAATATTCACTGACAACAATACAGTTACTTCTCAGGTAGGGCAAAGTAGTGAGTAGGATCAGTCTCCTTTGAACTGCTCTGGTCAACATGGCAACGTTGCCGTCAGCTCTGTGTGCCCAAAACACCAATGGAAATTCATCCTTTCCCTTGATGATGGTGATGCTATAAGTCACTGCTTGCCATGACAGGTCTATTTTCTAATGCTAGTACCACTGCTGCTTTCAAATTCAACCAGTTCAACTCAGGAAAACAGTACTCCTGTATTCTATTACCATTTCCTATACCATTAGAGTGAACCCATCACAGTACAAATTAGAGACTGAAATAGATATTCAACAAAGGGACCCTGAAACTGTTAGGTATCATGAGGAAATGGTTACTGTATGTATGTATGTATGTATGTATGTATGTATGTATGTATGTATACTGTGTGGATGTAACCTACCTCTCAACATTCAGCTATATTTTATAGGACATAAAATTTATTTTCTTGCTTCCAAGAAAATAAACATGTCTCCACTGGCATGTCTGCATCAGATGTGAGATAAATGTTACTATGTCTCTCAGACTCACTTAAAGCAGCCATACAATTATGAAGTCTAGGTAATCTTAGAAGTTCAAGGTGCAGACACTTAGGAAATATTTTGAGGGTTTAATCTGAATGCAGAATGAGGAGGCTCAGGGAAGAGGGGGTAATACCATGCCAGACTCTCACTCACAGCTCTTTTGCACAAGTGCTTGAGTCTTCCCCTTCGCATTTGCCAGGGCCTACCTAGCATCTTTTGAGTTCTGTAAGACCATCATCTGGACTATATTTCTATAGCACCTTTTGTTCCTAGTAGCTAACTCTTTAATACTTGGTTTTATTAGAATTTTGGTAGACCTAAAAGATAGTGTTACCCATTTATTTCTACCTTCTCCATATTAAAGAAAAAGAAGAAACACAAGTCCTAATGAGTGCTGACTTTGATATTACGGAATCGCTTTAGATTCTCAGGTTGGGGTTCTGTTTCTTCATTTGATCCTGAACGAAACATCATAACCTGGAAGTCTGTGCAGAAACACAGCCTTTTGTTTTAGGTCTGCACATTATTTCCTCAATTGGTTTCAGTTTTTGAATTGAGATGTGGAGCTGCAAGACTAGTGAATGGCAGCTGACATTAAGCACGTGGAAGCCTAGCTTTGCCAGAGAAGCAATGGGCAGGTTCAACAATCGACTGTAGATCTTGGCTGGAAAGGGAAATTGTTCATTGAGCAGTTGCCTCTTGGTCTGGGAAACCTTTTGGAGCAGGATAGAGTGCTGAGGACTCTGCCTTATTCTTGTGATGGAGATGTTATCATGACTCTTTCTGCTATGCCTCCTCCCTTATCACTAAAGACTTCTGCCTAAGGAGGGCAGATGAAACACTAAATGACAAATTCCATTTTAATTTAAAATTAATGACAAATATATTTTAAGCTCAGATGCTTAAAAATTATGCAACCAAGGTAGTGAAGCAAATTTCCTTATTTATTTCCAATACAAATGTGTGATGTCCTGTATTTACTGAGACATGTAGCAAGGCAGTGCACCATAACCTGGGCGGTACTTTGTGCAAAGTCAATAATGCAATACAGAAGATGATGTTGCTGACTTTACCCAACAGCTTATCTTCCAAATATAGAGGGATATTAGTACTGATAATCTGCAATAAGCATTTAGAACATTGATAGCACATAATAAACTTTTGTAAGTATGAGCTATTAGTCATTAATTCTACTAAGAAAAGAATGAAAATGTTGGCTCCTCCCCCCAGAGCACTGATTAGACATATTCTTAATCTGAACTGTGAAGGTAATATTAAAGGGAGTCAGTTCAACGACTGGAAAGGAGAAAAATGTAATTATATTATAATATCAATAAATAAAATAATCTATTTAAGGGTATTTTAGATCATAAAAGGGAAACCAGTAATACTAAACTTCATTTCGCCATTTTCTCCCAGATGATTCTTGCCCCTCCATGTTGATGCTAAAATTAAAAAGGTGTGAGCGGTTCTTCAGTCCACCCTGTGATTACACCAGAATCTAAACCACTGTCTCCAGATAAGAATGCTGAACTTGTCATTTCATCTGCACTAAATCTAGCAGAAATCTTTGGCTATTTCTGATAATGGAAATGATAACCCTGTCTGGTCTTTTAACTAATGCAGATTTGGTGTCTATTTTTATATTCCCCTGGTCATTTCAGAAGGTATGAAAATTAGACCCCTGGACTCAAATTATCAGCTTTCTCAGTTTTGCGAGCATAAGAAGAACCTTCATTTCATTTTAATCACTTGACTGTATTGATGGTTAATAACTGACATGCCGTTTAAAATTCAGAGGGACAACAGCGGAGAGACGATCGTTCAGCATGAGCATAGTTGGCTTGCTCACATCCGTGTTGTTTATAAATGTGAGCTCAAATCTCCTCACTAGCTCTTTACATGTTAATAGATGAAATTCCCTTTCTATAGCTAATGTAATACAGATCTAATCCGTATGCAATGATTCTAGCCTAGGACTCTTTCCAGGCCTCTGGAGTTATTTATATGCAATTTTCAAACAGAGGTGATCTTTGCTACATGCACTAATAATATTTACATTTTTAAATGGAACACAGACTGAAAGTTGAGGTGGAGGGTTATGAGGTCAAAGAAACACAGAGATTAGATCTTTAACTAAAACAGACTGTTACATATTGAAAATATCAATATCATATTATTAAAACTTTTGTGCTCCCATTGGAGACTCAGCTGCCTAGCAGAAGTAAAATTTCCTCTTTAAAAGAACAATTGTGTTTGTCAACAGCTATTAAGTAAATAATATTTAGATCAGTGGCTACTAGGATGAAAATACATCTGGACAGTGTGCAACAATGAAGTGTAAAATATGGATAAAGAGGAATGAAATGGCTTAAGAATAAGCAACAGAAAAGCTAATGAAAAAATCATAGTTAATGAAACCAGTTTTTCAAGGTGGAAATTCAGTATTTACAGTGTAGCTAAATAAATAATAAGAGATTATAAAGGTGATGTTAATGATGTGGCACACAACACTTGGTAAATAAAAATTGAAAACAAACAAACATTATGGAAAGAATACAGAAGCAAAGCAAGCTCTGCAGGATAACAGAGACAATTCCTCCCAGTTTTGTTTCTGGGGCATGTCTCCTCTGGGAAGGAAGGATTTGTAGAAAGGAGCATTGGACAAACCTATTAGCTTGAATAGCTCTTACTGTTATCTCACAGTAGAATAAGCCACATATGGTTTTATGTAATCCCTGATTCTTTCTGCTCTTCACTTGGTCTTTTGTAGAGATGAGTGGCCCTATCTGTGTCTATAGGAGAAAGTTTGCTGTAGTATGGGTCAAATGGGGAAAATGGATTGTTGCATTAAGTCATTTGAGATAGGGTTTTCTGTTTGCTGTACATGTTGGCTTTACTTGCCAAGTCTAGTGCCTGGTGCTTGGTTCTATGAGTCTCTCGCTCTCTCTCTCTCTCTCTCTCTCTCTCTCTCTCTCTCTCCCTCCCTCCCTCTCTCTTTCTCTCTCTTTCTGTCTGTCTGTCTGTCTGTCTCTCTCTCTCTCACACACACACATACACACACACACATAGGGAGGGAGGGAGGGAGGGAGGGAGGGAGGGAGAGAGAGAGGGAGGGAGGGAGGGAGGGGAAGAACTAGAATGACAGGTTGTCACAATTCTCCAGCTCTGTCTTAGAAATCTTAACTGTCACGTTCAATTTCTAAATCTGATAATTATTGCATATTTATGGTGTATTATGTATGCAATAAACATCTTATATGAGACGCTGTTTAGACATTTGCTTTAATTGCCCAGATAATATTTTAATATCTAAGGGCTACATAGTAATTCTGCAATCCTACCATTTAGGAAACTACATCTTATACAATATATAAAAGAGTAAATGTGACTGACTTCTAATAAAACTGCATCAAGGGACCTGTTTTTTCACCTTTGATGTTAGAATCACACGTAAAATGTATTTTTTTAACTTGCTAAATGTTTATAAACAAATGAGGCATATTACAGAATTATTCCACTTTTATTCCATATATATGAACAAGCTATCAATTATCTTTAAATTTCTATAAGTGAAAATTTGAAATTTGAAGAAACAGTCTATAAGTACATATTTTCAAATGCTATAATTTTATATTAAAGGGTTCTTTTTTGCATTTCTTTAATTTTTTATTGACTTTACATAAATGAATTAATTGAATAAAGGCAACTCAAAATCATGTTCTTAACTTTAGAAATAATGGCCTAAAATAAACAGTAGACTACTCAGAAGTCAGCCCTCATATGAGAAAGAAAGCCGGAGATTTGAATTTAAATTATTAATATCATATACTATACAACACAGCTTAGCTTATACAACACATTGCCTAACATATTTAGAAATACAGGCAGACAAGTAATGAAGACTATGTAACTTTTCAAAATGGAAACAATCCAATCTCATGTACCTGACATAGGAAAAAATTCCATTTGAAATTCTCAACAGAAGCGCAGTTGGTTAAGAACAAAGAAAGCAGCTTCAGGCTGTTTTTCATAATTTTTCTAATTCTTTGTTTTAATGGAATAGCAGAGTTTTGTGGGTCTGAAAGAGAAAAAGAAGAAATCTTCTCTGATGACTTCTGCATTTGCAAATAGTTCCTGCCACCTGAATAAAGTATAGTACTTTGAATGATGGTGATATTGTCAATGATGTATTTTAAATCAATGTAACTCTAAAGAAGGCAAGATCTTTTCTTCATTTTACATTAATGTATTTACCATTTTTCTGAGCTTTTCATAGGTCATAAATAATAAAAGAACTGATATTAGCAAAGAAAGGCAGAGAATTCTAGATCCTAGTTGTATTAATAATAATTACTGTATTAATACCTGTAACAATTACATAGGAAGAAATCAGGGTTCTTTCATGAAGGTTAAAAACTATTCTAATATACATCGATGAGAAATGCCTTGGAACTTGTAGGAATCCACTAAGGAAAGAACAAGAACAGGATTGTCTGAAGCGTCCTGCATTGTTTTATAAATGTAAAACTCCTCCAGATTTCCAAAGGCAGCTCCTTACCAAGAGATGCATAGTGCTTAATCTGGAAAAATACATTCTACAAGATCATTTCTGTAGTGTAACAGAATGAGCTGAATGCCATGAAGAAAAGAGAAAGTTAGGTGAGTCACCCAGAGGCTTTTTTCTAACAGCTTTTGTCAGAAAATACTAGATAAAAGACATGGAACACACCACAACGAAGGGGGGCAGTATGTCAGATGTCTTCTAAGCCAATGACCTGAGAGACTCGGCACCACAATATGCAGAAGAACTCTGCTAAAGCAAACACAGCACTTCTGTGTCAGGAAGGGTCTGCTAACAAGATCTGGGAAAAAGAGTGGGATCGAACATGTGTCGGGCTGAGTGAATGTCTTTTTTCCCACCGCATCGAGCACTCACCTTAGACCTCAGTACCCAATCAACTGCACAGTCCATTGTCATGCCTGGGCTCTGCGTTCTAATAATTAAAAGAGACTGGAAAGCATTACATATCCTAGATTCACTCACTTCTCTGTTAGGAAAGTAGAGAAATATGCCTTGTGGGGGAGCTCAGCGTGTTTCTTGATGAACCAGAAACCACAATGGGATTTTGATACTCAATTTTAGCCCTAGGTTAAGACAGGAAGCACAGTGTCTCAAAATTAGAATAAAATAAAAGAGCTCATTAAAGACATGTTATAACCAGGAGCATTTAGTCTTGGTTAGATAAGGCTTTGAAAGGAGGTTATAATAAATAACTCTGCCACAATGTCAAGAAATATAGTTGATGGCTGTGTAAGATACCACCACTTTAGTAAACCCGGTGGCCATCCACATGAAGAAATGAGCAGTCATACTTTATGTTGTTTTATTTTATTCTCTTCATAGACTAGAGAGTCTATTTTTCATGCAGGAATTTTAAAATCTGTCTTATCGTATCCTCAATACTGTATCTTCAATGTCATTACTGGCATCCTCAACAGCATGTGCCTTGCAGTTATCAGAGACCCCCTTAGTGACGTATTAGATAATTTTGGAAACATAGACTCTAAGTAAGTACTCAAGGAAAAGTACCATTGTGTTCAACATTAAAAAGCAAGGACATACGTTACAAGAAATGTAGCCAACAAAAATTATACTTAAAATATACTTCATAGATCAAAACATTTGCACATGATATAGGAGGGAAATAAGCTAATTTGATTGCTGGCTAAATGCTAAAAACCATTTCTCAAGTTTCTTCCTTCAAAGGTGCTCATGTCCCAGGAATATTGTGGTGTTTCTGTCAAGTCTCAAACAGCAGCTGAATAAATAATCACCAATCTATAGCTTCATTGTATATAAGGCTAAAATAGAAGCACAATAAGCAGAGTTTTTTTTCTTTTTCTTACCCTCATCTCCAGTGAAGGGAAACAACTACTTGTAACTAAAGCAATTATACAGGATACAGGTTTCTGTACCCTCTTTCCAAATTCAAGTTGGTTCTGAAGGAAAATCTTTAATTATAATAAAAACAAGCAGGTTGGCTTTGTTTCTATACCACAGGATGGTCATTCTTCAATTCAACGTGATGAAGACAAAAACAGAAAACAAGGCGGAGTGGGGGATGAAGGAGACAAAGAGGACAAGAAAGACTCCTCATAAGACTGCTCCTGCCTGCTCTTCTGATTCAGTAACTGCATGCTGGAAAGAGACTAGATCCCACATTTTTTTAGTTCCTTAATGATGAAATAGCATGATACTGTAATGAAGATAGACCTGTGGACCAATGGAATAGAGGACCCAGCAATAAGTGCACACAACTGCACTCAGTTCTCAACAAAGCCACAAAAACCATCTGTTGAAGAAAAGACAGCAACTTCAATGATGGATGTTCATACGAAGAAGAGAGAAACTTGATTTTCTCACCTTACTCAAAATGGATCAAGGATCTTCACATAAAACCTGAAAGAAAAAGACCACAACAGGAAAATATAAAAGAAACACGTCAAAATCGGCCCGGTGATGAGTGCGTGAGTAGAACTTCCAAAATGCAGGAAAAGCAAGAATTGATGTATAGAATTACATAGCATTAACCTGGAAGAAGCTGCTGGCCAGGATGTGTTCACAGTCAAGAGGCAGAGAACAAGGGAGACGCACATAGTTACTTCTTATTCAGTTTATGAGCCAAGCCTAGGGAATAATGTCACTGATTTGATGTGGCTTGTCAATTAAGCTAATCAAAAGACTAGCCATCTGGCCTGGCCAGAGCGTACATAAACCTTCACAGGTGGGCTTGGGGGCTTGCCTCATAGGTCATTCAGATCTTGGCCAATTGACAGTAAGTAGAACCCATCTCTCTTGTGCATGCTCTAACCTCATCACCCACGAGCTGGAAGAAGGAAGATCAGAAATTAAGAGCAGCTTCAGCAAAGTAGCAAGTTCAGAGCTAGCCTGTGATATGCGAGCATCCTTCTCATGCAAAATAAAACAACCTCAAAACAGTTAATAACAAAATCAAGTAGCTCCATGAGAAAAAAAATTGATAAATAATTTGGCAGATCCTTCTCAAATGAAGAAATACAAGTGACTAAAAAAAAATACATGAAAATATTTAACATATTTAGTGATCAAGAACAATGCAAATCAAAGCTATATTCCATCTTAGCCTAGTCAGAATGGCTATTATTGAAAATAAATAGTGGTGAGACTATAGATTCAAAAGGAACCTTCATGTTTGCCGTACTGACCATTTGGATAACCAGTTACTATACTCTTCCCGGGGAAAGTGTATTTCTCCACTGTCAGCATCCCTTGGTTGCCTAAAGTTTCTTTGTGTTGTAGAGTTGAGACTTCATGGGTTTTACTGTCCACATCAGCATGCCTGTTATTGGTGTCCATTTTTTCATATTATGCTTAGTCATGCTAGTAAGATGACAAACACTCTCGTAGCAAACTCCCTGGTCCACCCTCTGTACCTTATATCGTTCTGGTATCTCTGGGCCTAAGGTGTGGTCCTACAATTCTGCTTTTTTGGTTAGTTGTGGGTAATGGTCTCTGTCTGTTGGAAAGAAAAGTTTGTTGATGTGAGGTAAAAAACTACATTCACCTGTGTGTATAACTGTGTGTATAGGTATAAATATTTTGGATATAATTAGGAATATAATTAGGAATTCCTGTGGGCATACACATGAATGTACCTGCACACATATACTCAATATATGCCATATACTCAATGACAATTCATGAACAAGGAAGCCATAAACTTGAAACAGCCCAAAAAGGGGCATAGGGAAAGGTTTTTGAGGGAAGAAAGGAAAGGGGGAAATTATATAATTATAATCTCAAAATCAAAGAAAAATTTAAAAAAGAAACTTTATATATTATAGTGGGACTTAAAATTAGTCTAGAACCACTAACCCAGACACAGAACTTTTGACCTTCAGTTTGTCCTGCCTACAAGATATGCTGGGGAAAACATGGTGCAGAAATTGTGGGAGTGGCCAATCAATGACTGGTACAACTTGAGACATGGATGAGAGACATGTGAGAGAAAACCCACTCTTGACAATGCCCAGATGGACAGAAGCCAGAGGCTGGATAGTCCAGAGACCCACGGCAGAACCAAACACAAATGGAAAAAAAAAATCAATGAAATAATTTCTAATGATAATTTCCTATGTTCATAGGTTGGCATCTAATCTAATTATCACCAGAAAGGCTTCACTCAGCAACTGATGAGTTTCCATGCAGAGACCCACAGCCAAACATTAGGTGGAGGAGACTGGGGAATCCCTCAGAAGAGGGGGAGGAAGAGGGAGATTGTAGGATCCAGAAAGGTCAAGGACACCACAGAAAAATCCACAGAATCAACCAACCTGAGGCTTCAGGAACTGCAAATCAAGGAGCCTTCATGGGCCTGAACTAGGCCCTTCACGCATATGTTACAGTTGTGCATCTTGGTCTTCTTGTGGGACTCCTAAGAGTGGGAGCAGGAGCTGCCACTGACAATATTGTCTGCTTCAGGATCCTTTCCCCGTAACAGGAGAAGAAGTGCCTAGTCTTACTGCAACTTGATATGCTACAGTTGGTTGATATCCATGGAGACCAGTCCTTTTCTGAAGAGAAACAGAGGAGGAGTGGATGGTAAGGAGACAGGATGGGGGGAAGAGAGACTGGGAGGATAAGAAGGAGGGGAAACTGAGGTCAGGATGTAAAATAAATAAAATTAAAAGAATGAAGCAGAAAAGAAGAAAGAAAAAGAGGAAAGGAAGAAAGGAAGGAAAATGATGAAGGATGGAAGGAAAGAAAGGGAAGGGAAGTCATAATTAAGGGTTCTCACAGAAGTAAAATTAAAAGTGCCATCTGACCCAACTATGTCACTATTTGATACTTATCTTAAGGAATCTAATTCATTATACAAGTTATATATTATCAATCCTGGAATGTTCTTATATACTGTGGTACTATTTCAAACAGCCAAGATAAGGAATCTTAGGGGTCTGACAACAGATTAAAGACTTAAATATATATATATATATACATAATAGAGTTTAATTAAGCCATGGAGAAAATCAAAATTATATTATTTGATGGAAAATGAATAAAATGAGAGATCTCATGTGGAGCAAAATAAACTAGACATAGAAAATATCTTATGCTTTTCTGGAATGCGAAATTACAAGAAAAACATAAATGTAGTGGAGAGATTATTAAAGAAGGGTTAGGGGATGAGAGGAGGATCAAGGAAGCATGAGACCAGACAGTTAGCATGGCACAGACAAGCATAAGCATGTATAAAGTAAGATACATATGTGTGTGTGTGTGTGTGTGTGTGTGTGTGTGTGTGTGTGTATACATATATATAATTTTAAAAGAAGAATTGCAAGTGTTTAAAAGTATTGAGAAGACCACCATCTGTGTTTTACTCAACCGGGTAGACTTGGAACTCAGTGAGAACAGGGCATGAGGATTGATAGAAGTGTAGTCCAAGGCAGAAAGGTATACAGATGGCAATAAATATGAATGATACCAACAAAATGTCCTAGGATATTATTAAGAGATAAGTTGCATGTTCCACTGAAATACCAAGCATGGTCTTAAGGAGGCTCATAGATGAAGAATTACACTAGCCCCAGAGAGCTCTGGAGGTACTGGTTAGTTCATATTGTTGTTCCTCCTATTGGGCTGCAAACTTCTTCAGCTCCTTAGATAATTTCTCTCGCTCCTTCGTTGGGGACCCTGTGCTCTGTCCAATGGATGGTTGTGAACATCCACTTCTGTATTTGTCAGGCACTGGCAAAGCCTCTCAGGAGACAGCTTTATCAGGCTCCTGTCAGCACCAATCAAAGAAAACACATGGTAGGACTCATGGCTCTAGCCACATATGTAGCTGAAGATGGCCTAGTCAGTTATCAATGGGAGGAGAGGTCCTTGATCCTGTGAAGGTTCTATGCCCCAGTATAGGGGAATGCCAGGGCCAGGAAGCAGAAGTGGGTGGGTTGGTAAGCAGGGGGAGGGCAAAGGGGGAGGTGATTTTCAGAGAGGAAATTAGGAAAAGGGATAATATTTGAAATGTAAATAAAGAAGATATCTAATTAAAAAAAGAATTACACTAGCCCTCATTCACACCCTAATATTAACCTTGACTTGAAAGAAGCTTTTATATTTTCATTTTGTTCCGAGGAAGAGCTACTTGGGAACCATATTGTCACGGATTAGCTCTCTTGACCAGCATTCCCCAGGTATGAAGCAAGTTTTCACTATGACTATTTGCAATGTCTACCTTACGTTGTAATCTATGCAACAGTCCATGTTCTTTCATACTATTTTTAGGTATTCAGATGACTAATGATTTCTTTTTTTGTTAGTGAATTGCACTGTTTTAGGGGGCAGGATTAGGCAGAAATATAATGTATGTTGCATTATGGTATAGGAAGACCAAGGAAAATATACCTCTGCATATCTTTTTTTCCTCAGTGACAGAAATTGAGCACAGGACTTCAGACATGCTAGTTAAATACTGAACACGATCCCAAACAGTGATCTGATGAGTGAATCCAGGAACGGACAATGGTAAGGCTATGGGCTAACGTACTTAGAAAGCTTTTGACAGGTGATCAAGCAACTCTATCAAATCCCTAATCTTTCATCAGATGCCAAATATGGTTTTCACATCACCTAGATGTTCCTTGACAACATAGATCAAGGTTTCTAATCCAAAGTTAAGATTCCTAGCCACCACTATTTCCTCTTTCTCCTTTATCTTATTTTTCTTCTTCTTGTTCTTGTTATTGTTGACCATATAGGGAATTGAATTGTGGTACAGATCAATCAGTCTACCATCGAGCTATAAATCTGGGCTCTGACTTATTATTTTGCATCTACATGTTTGTGTTTAAAAATAATTAACAGATGAACATTTTCTAAATCTGACTTTACTCTCTTGCTTTGAAAAGAGTCAAGAAGAAAGTGTGTCACCTTGAAAGCATGAAGTTTTCTGTTAGTGGTGTTCACTCTATAGGAAATCAATGAGTGGTTAATGTGCTTGAATGTTCTCACAAGTATCAACATTGGCAATGGACACAATGTAAAGTCTCCAAGAAGGAAGTGTACTTCTTTAATTGACAATTAACCAAGGAAGAGGTTGTTCCAAAACCTATAGGTCTATGTATAAGAATGAAGAAATTCTTGAAAAGGGTCTTTGCTTAAAAGATCATGAAGGGAGATAGCAATAATAGCAGTAGACCTTTCAGTAGCCCACTGCTGGTATAACAAGGTTATGGCTTCATATTTTTTAGATTATTAATGTTCAATCAAGGTTTCAAAAAACAGTCCAATCAAAACTTTTTCACTTATGAGTAAAAGAAACATTAATAAAACTTTTGTAGCAGCATGAGATTGTTTATTACACTATGGAAATATCCACAGCAAAGCAAGCTCTAGGCATATTTTGAAGTAGAAGTATAAATGGTATCACCAGTGCCCAGCATATCCATCCTTGCTTCTCCTGAGTGGAGCCCAGTGCAAACCTTATCTCTGAGACTTATAGAACAGTAAAGAAGCTCAAGGCCATACACCCTCACAATGTCCTTCCCTGCCCCCATAACATCCAAAAGGAAAAACAATGAAAGGAATGAAGGAAAGAGAGAGGGATGAAAGTGAAGGAAAGAAAAGTAAAACAAATATTCTAACATCATTGGATACAGTTGGGACATCTACCCATCCCTGAATCTTTGCTGGATCCAAGTAACGTGTCTGTTTATAAATACCCAATGATCTACCAGGAAGTGTCGATGGCTAGGTCAATCGAGAAGGCCAGAGACTAGAAGAGGTACTGTCTTGGAAGGATTGTGCAAAGTTTCCAAATTGAAAATTAACTGATACCTAGTCAAGAGATTAGCAGGGTTGCCAGGTAGATAAATATTTTGAACAGTAAGAGTCAAGGAGTGGTCATGGTGGAGGGTGATTACGAAGATCATGTTAAAGCTTACTATTACGTTTGGCATAGTAAGAACAGGAAGGGAAAGATCTGGAGGCCAAAACTCCACAGAAGAGAAATAATAAGCTATCAAATACAGATATGATATTTATTATATTTAAAAGTTTCAATAGTTGTTGACTCTGTTTTAATGTATTGGACACTTGCTATGTGTTCTTTCCAGTATTAAATAATTTACATGTATATTTCTATTACTCAAGTGGGCAGGCTATAGGATAAAATTATTTGTATTTAGTACTGAGCTAGCTCAGGGCTTTTGGGAGATGACTTTAAATTTTATGGTTATTTATCTTCTCTAGTACAAGGGAAGTCCAAGTTCTATGGTTGCTGCTTAAATAAAGTATCTAGAATAGGGATAACATTTGAAATGTAAGTAAAGAAAATATCTAATAAAAAAGTTTTTCAAAAGAAAAATATGTATTTAGAATGGGACTTATTATGTAAGCAATAATTGAGTGATTACTTATTGCCATCAAGTGCTAATTTCAATAACATCTTGAAACCTATGGAGTCATTATTATCATTATTTACAACAAAAATAGGGAAAGGATGAGATTAAATAATCTTTCAAAGCACACAACTATCAGATTATGAAACTGCCATCTGACTTTAGATGCATTACTCCAGAATTCATGTTATCAGTCATAAATGAAAACATTCAATTGTAGAGTCTTCCCCCTCAGCCAAATTTAGATCTCCCTGAGGGTAGAGAAGAGGTTAAAAAGGCACATGGTAGGGACTGCCACCTTTTTTTTCTTCAGCATCTTTCAAAATGATGACCCTCTGAGACAGTAGAGATTGTTATATATTAAGTAACATGTTCCCCCTTGATACAAATTCATCTTGGGGAGTCACAAACCTAATATATCTTCATTTTTAATTAAAATTTTATCATTATCTGAAAATAATAGTGACCAGAAATTTCACCAGAAAAAGTAATCGATTAATCAAGCAGGTAGCCTGCATACTATACTATTAAAGACTTAATTTACCAAGACCAGGAGCCCACCTTTTTCAGTTAAAGCAAGACTAATGCTTAGCATATCAATATTTAAACTGAATCTATTTTTATTAATTAGAATTTGAAGGTTGTCAGAAACTCAGTACAAATCGTCAATTACCTTGTACCTGGGATGTTCCTTATAAGAATATCACATTACATGGCCATAAAAAATTCAGAGATGAAGTAGAATGTGCAAGAAAATCTTCATTTAATATTGAAAGAATGAAAATTAACCCTTATTCTTTAAGCGGCCTTATATTTAACTTTGTGTCTTTCTAGATTTCGAACACCATTAAAGAACACTGTAGATGCCAGATCTTTTTTTTTTTTTTTTGTTCTTCCTAATCCAATTGAATCTACTTTAAATAGCCATAATTGGTGATTTTCCAGATCAAAGGTCTTCCTCAGATCAATGGGCAGAGCTTGTCTATATTGATTACCAGCCATGCCTATGAAAATATCATTCGTTACCTCGGGAATGATAGTGGAATGAAGAGGCCAGCACCAAATTGGAAGGAGATCGATGAGTTTCATGTAGATAAAAATAAGCATGTTACCTGAGAAGAGAACATCAATTTTTTATGGACCCTGGACCAAATAGCAGCGGGAAAAAATTATCTTGTGGGTCAGTCAGCCCTCTGACTGCTCAAAATAGCTTCTTGTTCATATTGGTGCTTGAAACTTGCAGGCCTTCATCCAAAAGGAGAGAAAATAAAGGAGATGAAAATTCTTAATTTCTATCAGTGCTACAAAAACAAACAAACAAAAAAAAAACCAAAAAAACCCAATGGTTTCAATTTTTAAAACCTGTCCCTCCCCATCTCTAATATTTATATTAAAAAAAAAACTATCAAAATATCTGGTTTTGAGGCATATGTTATTTTCACAAAGCTGTTCCAATCTTGACAGCTGTAGCTTCCTTTGAATTAAATCAACATGGCTGTACAGAAACAGCATAGGCTATGAAGTCATTGATACAAACTATTAGTTTTGAAAGGTACACTATAATTTTTGGCAGAAACTTATTTTTCCTCCAACATAATTGTCGTCCTCAGCAGGTTAAATCACCTCCACTCATACTAGCTGTTAAGTCAATGATAACCATCCTACAATCTGTAGAGCTACAGAATTAAGTATAAAGTAAGGAACTAAGAGTCCAGACAGAGCTCATTAGAAAAGGGAAATAGAATAGATAGCTATGGGTGGATGGATGGATTGACGGATGGATGAATTGATGGATGGATGGATGGGGCCTGGAACAGAAGGATCAAGGAGGGACGGGAAGGGGAAATGAGAATGAGAGAGGGGATACAAAGAGAGACTGCTAAAATTAACGGCCTTTGGAAACCTAGCACAATCGAAGCTTCCTAAAATATATACATTCGCAAAGGTGATGTAAATAAAATAATTAAATAACAGAGGAGACAGAGCCCCAACTGGCCATCTCTTGTCATCAAAGAAATTTTCAGTACTGGGACTGGGATACATCTGATTGAGTTGCCGGCCAAAGGGATCATCCCATGGGAATCCACCCCCAAACCAGATTGTCCCCAAGACTTTAGGTTGCTCATCACAAACTGGTCCCATTGTTGAAGATAACCTCTGTGTAATTCACTGACCACAGAGAAGTTGAACTGGTGCATACACAGAGATTTTAACTCTATATTCTAGCATCTTTGGTAGAGAAAGGTACTGTGCATGTTACTAAAAACAGAATCAAAAACACCAAACCAGGCATGAACTCTTTGATCTACAATGCCTGCAAAATATGCTAGGGAAATGGTAGCACAAAGTTTGTAAGAGGTACCAACCAATATCTGATTTGACTTAAGGCCCACTCTACGAGATGGAAGATATACCCAACAGTATATACCCAACAGTGCTTGCATGACCAAGAACTTAGTATTAGGTATTTCAGGGATCTATGATAAAACCAAATTATACAAAAAAAAAAAAAAAAAGGAAAAAAACCAGGAAAAGTGGCAAATAATTTCTAATGACATTCTGCTATACTCATGGATCAGTAAAGCTTCCTCCCGCAACAGATGGGAACATATACAGAGACCCACAGCCAGACGTTATGGAGAGAGAGGGGGAGAAAAAGAGAGATAGAGAGAGATCTTAGAACACTAAACTCTAAATGGGATGGGTATATCAAATCTTTTCCTCAAAGCTCAGAAAACCCCATGAGAGAGGAGACAGAAAGAGTGTAAGTGCCAGAGGGAATCAAGGCCACCAAGAAAAGATGGCCACTAAATCAACATACCCAAAGAACTCAACGAGACCGAGGCAGCGTGCACAGGGCATGCATGGGTCTGCGCCAGGTCTTGTGTGTATGCATTCTGGCTTCCAGATTAGTTGTTTTTATGGGATTCTCCAGTGGGTCTCCCTTTCATGGAAAGAAAACAAAACAAGGAACTGCACACCTGCATTATTTAATATGATGAGCAGTGATAGAGAACCATGATGCTTGTGTGCGCACATTTTTGAAATGGAGTACCAACAGTGACGTCACTGGCTGTGTTCAGGTGAGGACGCTGAGAAGAGAAGCAGGTGGGACAAATATGCAGGGAATTCCTGTTGACAACACCTTTTCAGTACCATTTAAATATTGAACTTAAATATACACTACTCATCTAGTAAAGAGATAAATGCTGGGATGAATTGTCCTGTCAATACTAAGGAAGCTAAGGTACTACTTGGATTACTAAATGATTTTGAGAATGAATGCACAGCGCATCATCAAGGAGGTTTCCCATGTCACCTTGCACTTTCAAAGGGAGGGATCCAGTCGCTGTACACAATGGTTCCAGCTGTAGCTGTTTTCCATTTGCCTTAATTTGAACAGAAATGTGCTCTTCTGGAAGTCACTCTAGAAGTGCTAAAAAGCACCACTACCTTCTTGTGACCATAGAGGTTAACTGATGGGATTTTACAAGTAAGGAAAGAAATTCAACAGAGCTTCATTTGTTGATAGAAGATTCAGCTATAAACAATTCATTAATAATCCCATTAATGAGTTAAAAATAATGCCTTTTATGACTCAGAGTTAAAAGAAAGACCGCAAATGCATCCCAATGTCACTCTCCCAAGTCCTTTTCTTTTGTGCCCTACTTTCTAGAGAAAGTCAGTGGAGAGAAGGAAAAGATGTTCATCTCATGAAGCATTGGCAAAAATAAAAATGATACTGTATTGAGAAAAGTATTAAATAGTTTTGAAAGTTTCTCTAAGGATGATCAAGAGACTAAGTCCAAAAGTATATAATAATAGGATTTTTTTCTATGAAATTAGAAAGTTTAGGAAAAGCTATTCATAATTATTAAATGCATAGCCCGATAGCTATTTCAAGTAGAAAACTGACTACAACTTCTATACCTTTACGGTTCCAAACACTGAAAACAATATTCATTTCTACCTTTTCATTGCAAAAGTAGAGGTGTCTTATTTTGTGATTACCTTACATTTGTTATTATGGGATATTTTAAAAAATTTCTCCAAAAGATTTGTTTTTCACATTTTGTAAGACTGAACGTGAGAATCCCTTTATAGTGCCCTTTTCTAACTATGTAGTCTTTGTCATGTAGTGTTTGGGAAGCCTTGCAGATTCAGACATTTATCCCACCTCACTATGAAGTAATCCTGCCCTGCACAGATGACATCACAAACAGATAAAACTGCCTTTCGTTCACATTAGATGCACTAGAGCCCAAGGAGCCTATATAGTCCGAAACTAAAATGAGTTTTACTAAAAGTTTAGGTCTCTTAGAGATTTTATTTCCCACAGTGTCAGGGAGACTTCAGAATAAAAGCTTTTCTGTTTCATTAGAGCCAACTACTATATCATCACAGAGTTTGCAAATTATCCGCAGCCACTTCAAATAAATAGTTCTCCACAGTGCAGTATTCTTAAAATATTTTGGATAGTTGAAACAAATCAATGAACTCATGGCACCCCTAGGGGGTGGGCGACTGAACAAAAGTTGAAAACATAAACACTACTGTGGCTTATGGAATTTTTAGTTTAATGTAAACAGGGTGGCTGAAATGGTAATCTTTTATTTATTTAAAACAAGGGAGAAGGTCATAAAAATAATTCACCATACCGATTCTGGCATGTACGGGGAAAATGAAGCCCTGTCAGAAAAGAAAGAAATGTTACTAGTAAATTAGCGTGCTGGATCCCGTGCTGTTTACTATAGTTTTGACATGAGATCACTCTTTTTCTTGAAGGATAGAAAGTGGTTGGTGAGCTTTGTTTCAAGAGTGATGCCTATATAAAGTAAAAGAAATTGCATAATTTTAATCCTCAAATAAATTGTATAATAAGCTAAAACCAAAAGTCTTCATGAGTGTTTTTAAGAGTGCATATTTTACCTGTATGCTACAAGACACTCTCGTGTAAACAAACCAAGTTAAATTAAGCCGATTCATTAATTTGATTAGGAGGTCTCAACGTTTATACACTGCCTTGTTTTAGTTTTCAATCTTAATGTTTCCAAATGGGGGTCATGTGAGCAACTCTTGTTTTGTCAGGTGGATGGCCTATAGTATACAGAGAGATGATAAAAACCAGCTGCTAAGACCTGATACTGGTTAAGGCTGAAAAACCAGACAGTGCAAACAAATTCTATATCTTGGCTCGAAATACCTTTCACATCTGCCAACAATTTGTTCTGTATCAGAACTTGAAAAGGGTGCTGAAGAACGGTATCAGATTTCAGAGCAAGCAAATAAACAATAGAGTATGCATTATTCCTCGACAAATGGTTATAGCAGAGCCTAGGAACTGAAACTGTTTGTCCACCCTCTGAACTTACAGTAGACACTGTTGGCTGCAGGTATGTTGCAAGGTGGTAGTGCAAGCAGACCAGTGACTAAAGAGTGCTACTTAACCATTGTTTATTATGCCAGACAGAAGTCACCATTCAGGGACACTGGAGCACTAATTTTCAGAAAAGATTTTAAAAGCATTCATATGTCATCTATTGATTTTTTTAGGTCAAGATTTATGGCAAAGTTCAAGATGGCAATAGATAAGAAAAAAGAAAAATTGGTCTTTCTGCAGTATCCATTTTCTAGTTCTCTAATTTGCCCTCTTTTTTTTTTTTTTGGTGTTGAATCTGAATGTAATGTTCTGGTTGAGCTTCAGACTTATATTACAACGAATTATCAGAAGATACAAATCACAAAAAGACAAGATACACTGAGATTCACCAGTTACAGCAGAAAGAGAGATGGCTCAGCCGTTAAAGGCTAGGCTCACAACCAAAATTTGCCCTTTTAAGGTGAGTTCCACTTTTGTGGATGGTGGGTTTACTCTGAGTTTTTTTTTCTTTCTTTGTCTTTATTCATCTCTCATATAATACATCCTGACTACAGCCTCCCCTCCGTGCACTCCTTTAAATTATCACTACCAACCACCCCTCTCTCCTCTAAAGATCCATTGCCCCTCTGTTTTCCTTCAGAACAGATCAGGCTTCTCAGTGATATATTGATATATACTGAACTCAGCACTAAAAAACTCAATAAGACCAAGAACAAACTCTGATATCAAGGCTGGAGGAGGCAAAGTGACAGAAGGAAAAGTGTTCTAGAGCAGGTCAAAGAGTCAGAGACATCCTCACTCTCTCTGTTAGTTGTCCAACAGAAATCCTAAGCTAAGCAGTCATAGCATGGATGCAGAGCGCATTGTGCAGACCCATGCAGGCTCTATGGTTGCTGTTTCAATCTCTGTGAGCCTTTATGAGCCCTGATAAATTGATTCTGTGGACCATATTATCCTGGTGTCCTCAACTACTCTGTCTCCTCTTTCTTCCTTTTCTTCTGGAGGGTTGCCTGAGCTTGGCCTAATGTTTGGCTGTAGGTCTCTGAATCTGCTTGCATCAGCTGTTAGAGTAAACCTCTCTGATAATTATTGGGATAGACACCTATCTATGAGTATGGCAGAATATTAGCAGGAATTATTTCATTGACCTTTTTATTTTATTTTTTATTTTTTTGCCAGTCTTGTGTGGTTCTACCCTAGGTCCCTGGACCATCCACTTTCCAGTTTCTGGCCATCCAGGTAATATCAGATATGGGATCCCTCTCATGGCTTGGGCCTCAAGTTAGACCAGTCATTTACTGGGTACTTCCACAAGCTTTGAGCCACCATTGCTTCAGAACATCTTGCCAGGAGGAGAGTTTTGGGGTCAAGTGTTTTGTTGCTTGGTTTATATCCCAGTTTCACCCTTGGAAGCAGTGCCTGAATATAGAAGATGGCCAATTCAAGCTCTAATTCCTCCTTACTAGAATTCCTCACTAGGGTCACCGTGATAGTTTGCAAGTTTTCACTGTGCTAGGTTTCCACATTGCCCCCTACATCCTTAGTCATCAAAGAAATGCAAATCGATACTACTTTGAGATTCCGTTTTACACCCATTGGGATAACCAAGATCAGTAACATACGTGACAGCTCATGCTGGAGACTATGAAAAGCACGTGGAACGCTACTCTATTGATGGACCAGTGGAGATGCATTTAGCCACTATGGAAATCAGTATGTTGGTTCCTCAGAAAATTGGGAATTGATTTACCCCAAGACCTATGTATCTCACTCTTTGGCATATACGTAAAAGATGCTCCATCCTACCACCTGGACACTTGTTCAGCTATGTTCATAGCAGCTTAATTATAATACCCAGAAAATGGAAACAACCCAGATATCCCTCAACTGGAGAATGGATAAAGAAAATAGGGTTCATTTACACAACTGAGTATTACTCAGCTGTTAGAAAAATAACATGAAATTTGCAGTCAAATGAATGAAACTAGAAAAAAATCATCCTGAGTGAAGCAACACAGACTTAGAAACTTGCTTGAACTCACTTATAAGGAAACATTAGCTACCAAGAATAGTCCTGATGCAATTCACAGACCTAGAAAGGCTAGATAACAGAGGACTCAAGGGGGGTGGTTTGAATAAAAAGGAAAAAGGAAATAGAATAGATTTTTGTGGGTAGTCTATGTGTAGATGGAATTGAGAACAGAAGGGATCATGTAGGAGAGAGAGAGGGAAAGACAGAGGGAGACAGTATGGGGAGAGTTGACTGGAATATTCTGAGATTTTAAGTTGTTGGCCATGACAGAGTGACTTCTGATGGATTATTCCTGGGTAACATTCACCAGATTAGTTTAAAATCACATTCTAACCTGAAAGTGGCATTTTTCCTCCATCTTGTGCCTGAATGGCTGTTTTCCCACTTG
This sequence comes from Mus musculus, assembly GCF_000001635.26. NCBI lineage: Eukaryota > Metazoa > Chordata > Mammalia > Rodentia > Muridae > Mus > Mus musculus. The sequence continues at coordinate 16,762,277 of NC_000072.6, read as the reverse complement.
GTTGAGCGGGTGCCCATAGTTATAAACCAAGCTGAGTCAGGGAAACCTGGTACCACCTCCAAGACACACTCAGTGCTCAGTCAAGTTGGCTGTCTCCATACCATTGCACAAGGATTGGCAATTTTTCTTCATTTACAGAGCAAACCCAGCCAGTACCTCCCTTCCCACAACCTGTGATGTTACAGTCCTACTTAAAGTCAATCTAATGCATCAAAACTGCCCAGCTTCCCCCATCTTTGGGTTAAGTCTTGCTTCTTCAGAAAGCCTCCCCTATCATTGTGTTGCTTCTGGTAAATCTTTCTCCTTCCTTCTTCCTTCAGAATTTTGGATTCATGACTGCTCATCTGTCAAGTGTTTGTCAAATTTATGAAGCCCTTTTAAAATGTCATAAGTCCACAACTAAGGCTCACTTAACCCTCTCTTCTGTAGCTGTGTATCAGAGATACCTGGGGGGGGGAAAAAGAAGCATGGTAGAGAAATGAATAGATAGGTATGTCTTCTGATGAAATACATTATCTTCAGGCTATGGGTAATTGAGTTGGGTGTGTAGATAAAAAGATGTATTAAGCAAATAATTCTTTTATACAATCAACATTTATTTAAGGCCAATATTTTAAATATTCGTTAGTAATAAAGCAGAAAAGTTTTGCTATTGAACCTCTTCAATATAAAAAGGAAGATGGGCTTTTCTACTCCTATATTCCACTTGAAAGAATAATTTAATTAAAAGGGAAAGCCAGCAGGAACTTTATAATCTGCATGCAATGCAGGATATTATATAATGACCTTCATTTAAAACTCAAATCATTAAAACTAGTAAGTCTAACTGGTAACAAGGGAGATTTCAACATTAGGCCCAACAGCTTAAAAATATGAATAAAAATCATAGCTTAAATGAATCAGTCCATTGAGAACCTACTGCAAAGTAAAAATGAGAGAAGAAAAAAGTTACCTCAGCAATGAATTGTGCTGTAGCAATATTTTATCTTTTGACGTGTTCTTTCTCTCTCTCAATCTCTCTTCCTCCCTCTCTCTCTTTCTCTCTCCAGAGCTATGAATAACACCAAACCTATTTCCCAGTTATATCTATCTATGAATATATCTATTTATATATTACATATATAAAGTTTTCTATGTACATTTGTATACATGCACACAGGAAAAAAATTGAGTTGGAAGCACCAGAGAGAAGAATCTTTAGAGGTGGCTCCGTCACTTCTCCTCTACTCCAATTTCCTTGGTTCTAAGTCTCCAGTGAGCATTTGAAATAATTTCTGCAGTTTGCAGCTGTGAGACAATAGCTGGCAGACTAAGCTTTTAGGTTGTTACATCTCTGCTTTGCCTGGACATCTTCATGAGATAACCACCCTTGGCCTGATGTGACTCGGCTAATGGTTAAATCAACATTGCAGTATTTGGGTGCTCTTCTAGTCGTTACTGCGAGTTGGAAGAAAAGCAGAGAATCCACAGTGAGGTTCTTACTACAAAGGCATAATGCTGATATTTCACAATCACTAAATCTTTCCATCTACTCTTTTCTCCTTTCCCTCCTCCACCTTCCCCTGCCCTCCCCTCCTCCACCTGGCTGCTCCCCTCCTGTCCTTTCTTTTCTCTTTGTCTCCCCTTCTCCTCCTGTTCCAGCCTCCTTCTCCTCTTCCCTTCAGGGTCTGTGCTCTGTCTGTTTACTGGTTCTCTTGAGCTATTACCCCAGCTTCCTTCTGTTTCCTCCAGGCCTGTCTTCCTAGGCTGCAAACACAACCACCTCTCTTCAGCATGATGATGTCCAGAAGGGAACAAAGGAAGTTCAGAAAATATTCCTTTTAGGAACCATAGTCCAGGAGACCCAGAAGTTAAGATAGCATTCCTGTGAAGTGGCCATTCTATGCCAGGTGAAGAAATTGCTAAGGGCCCAGTAAGCACAAACAGACAGACAGACAGACAGACAGACAACCCCAAAAACCCTAGCAACAAACTATAGTTCACTCAGAAGTTCTATTTACCTCATATCTATCAAACAAATTATCATATATTTCCTCAAGCAGTGGCTACATTACTTATAAACAAATAACCTATTTGACTAGTTGTTTGATAACAACTAGTTATTAAACATTTGGTAAGTTGTTGTTAACCAATGATGTTGTCAGGTAACTAGTCAACCTGGCTCATCATATACATTTGAGTAAATAAATTGCTTTGTGTATACATATCTGACACTAGTGTGATAGTGGCTACTTAGAAAAGGAAACAGGTCTCCAGTAGATGATCTTTTTGTGCTGGGGCAAGATAGTTCAACATTCCTCTCTTGTATTCTTGTTGAGGCCATTCCAGGTTTAACTAGAATCTGACCTTGCTGGAAAATCCCATGGAAAACTATGCAGTTCTATTCTAGGGACTAAAGGTCAAGATGTCCTAGCTAATTTATCTTAGCCTTTGTTAGAACTGCTTGTTTGTGCAGAACCTCCTCCAGAGTCTTTTATCTTAGCTGCCTGTTTGTGTGGGAACCCTCTTAGGGCTGTTAGAACTGCTTTCACTAAACTGCTTACTCTGGACAGCCACCCTTGCACTTGACAAAGGAGATGCCTGGACCAGGTCTCTGCTTTTAAAACATCTGATTTCTGGACACTAAAGGACACATTTAGGTCCCTAAACATTTTGGTGTGGTCCCAGACGGCTGGAATAAAGACTTGAAATTGGCTATAGACTGCGTCTGAATAGTCATCATAACACAACTCTTCTATTATAGAAAGTAAATAGACTTTTGTTTTAGGAGAAAATATATTTACCAGTGTAGGAGTGTTGAGTTTGAGTCCTAGTCTTTGGATATTTTCCTACCATGGTTACTTTGGACCAAGAATGCATACTTCTGCTCTCTGGTCCTCATTGTCTTTGTCATAAAAGCATTGCATTAACTTGGTGATATCATGTCTGTTTTTATTCTTCCTGTCTGAAGCAAGATGTAATTTTAGGTTTGGATATATGTCCCAAAGGGCAACAAAAATATGAAGCTAGATAGATCCTTAAGTCACTAAATTTCAATGAATATGTATTACCAACTAATGGCATTGTGATTAGCATTTCATAGAGTAGCTAAAGAGGGAATATGTTTGTAACTGTGTGAAATAAGAAATTACCAAATAATTTGATATTATTTAGTAACCTAGTGGAGTTTTTCTTGTTAAAACAATTCACATAAATAATGGGTTGGGTTTATCAAGATTAGATTTATAATAAAATAATAAAACCTAAGTTAAGCTCATGGAAATGACCTAAAGACAGAGAAAGAGATTGACAAATGGAAACTGGACTAGTTGGCATTAACTTACAATTTTAGTGTCATAGTATATTAAAACACATGCAGATGAAGTTGTGTGTAATTGAAGATACAAATGAAATACTTTGCTTTAAAATAAACAGGCAATGTTATGTTTGAAAGTAATTTCTATCATATTATTTTAAATATGGGTTAATAAAGAAAAATAAATTATATTAGATGCAATAAACTAAGGCTAAAATAGCTTAAACGTTTAAGGCATGTTACAGTATATAGTATTCAGCTAGTTCATTGTGGGATCCTTGGCAAAAGTGTACCCGACACCTGGTATTTATTTAAGGAATAATTCACTAGCTCACATTTACTGAATGTGTGTATTACATGAAGAATTGACTTTAGAAGTTGACACCATAGTTCTCCCATTTACAAAATTTACACAATATTTTCACCGCTTCTCAATTTTTTTTCTGTTTTGCTAAGTGAGTCCTAAGACATGGTTATTGGGATTGGCATGAGCCATTCAGTAAAAATAGGTGAAAATGAGTGTTGGTGAACTGAGTTGTAACTGCCTCTGTCTTACTGCAAGGCAGGCTTTCTAGCAGGTGTTCAGACTGTGTGTATGCTGCAATGTTTTTCATCCCTTAAAGTGGAAAGGGCATTTGCTATGTAGATATGGAGATGTGAATCTTCTGAAAGCATGTTAGGCTCCTTGAAGTTGGCTAAGCTAATCTTAGAAGCATATGCATGAGTTAGAGATGATGATACACTCAATTGTATAGAATACCAATATTTCAAAACTACCTGGAATTGCCAGATTAAGCCAGATATATTACTGAAGAAGAAATGTCAAGGTAGATAGAGTCAGACCTCACCATCCTCTAAGAGGGATGCAGGGAGTAAGTGGGATGAGAACAAAATGCATTTCTTTTGTTTGATTGTGCTTACTTCCATAATCTTATTTAAAAATTATCATATAGAGAAAACCATAGAGTAGATTCAATAGCTCAATGAAAAGTCACAAATTTCACAAGGTTTCCTAGTTTTTATAGCACACCAAGGTAACTGAAGTAGAGTGGAAAAGTGGGCTAGTACTTTACTGAGAGCAACTCACCTGTTATGGAGAGAGAGAAAAGGGTAGAACTGAGAGTTCTTGGTTGTAGGCTTTGCAGCCAGTACATTGGGTTTTCTCTCTAACAAGTAGTAACATGGCTATCCCAGTGGGTCTGGGAATTACAGCATGAAGGGAATACTAATTTTCATGACTTTTTCTCACTGCAGCAGTGTTTGACACAGTAATGGCAAGAACATAAGTCATACTAAATTTGTATCTTACAGGGTTTGCTCTAACTTGCTTTAAATCCTTAAAAGGATTTTTCATTGATCTGGATTGTCTAGGTCAAGGTAAATTGCTGACAGTTTGTCAGGTCAATAAAATGAACACTCTCAGGGCAGAGATGGGTCAATGGGTAAGGTGGCTTGTTTCAAATGTGTGAGGACCTGAGTTAGATTCCAGAAACCAATATAACAGCTGGGTTTGGTGATGCTTGCTCTTAATTTCAGCATAGGAAACAGAGATAGGTGGGTGTATGGGCCTCCTGAGCAGACAGCCTAATATACTTGATATATTTCTGGTCAGTGTGATAGCCTGTGTGAAGAACTAAACAAACAAAGTAAAACAAAAACAAACAAACCAAAACAAGATGGGCAGCATCAAAGGCATGATATTCCAACTTGGTTTCTGATTTTCACATGCATGTGCAAACATATGTGCACATACATGCAATCACACACACACACAAACACACATGGACATAGTGATGCTTTTCAGTTGGTTAGCTGAGAAGTAGAGAAATGTGCAGAACTGCTCAGCTAACATCTGTGGACTCGGCAAAGAAGTGCCATTAGGACCTAAGGGTCTCAAGTGGTCAGGCACATCTTTGAAGTTTTAAAGACGGGATACAAAGAGATAGTTTTAAAAACTAGAACTTAAAAATATTGCTGCTTCAAAAATAAAGCACAGTTCTTTATTAACCACTAGCATTTCACGATGTGACTCGGGCTTTAAAACGATTTTCTTTGAAAAGTTTACCTACACATGTATGGGAGTCAGTTATGGCTTATGCTTCCAGGCAACGCAGTCCCATGCTTTCCTTACAAATATACAATTTCCCTAGGATGTGTAGGCCATTCAGAAGTTATTGAAGGGAGTTTGGCTGATTTGTTGGAGTCGGTAATGAAACCAACATTTGGAAACCTTAAGGGATTTGATCATAGTGTAGCATCCGCTGCTGCGGTAAATTACATTGCATGGTAACTCACGCCTAGGTGAAGGATTCTCTTACTCCATATACAGTGACACACTTTTGGATGCCTGGAGAGAAACATGTTTTAATACAGCTGAAATATTAGCTTGACACTTTTCAAAACTTTGTCCTGTATGGATAATAAAAAGCTACATTCTGAATATATTAAACACAATAGTGGAAGGAGATTCATAAAATGTTTTTCTCATCTTCTACACGCATGGCAAGTCTATAGGCTGGAAGCACGGAGGTTCAAACTGCCATCATCTTTTCCTGGTACTTAAAAAAGTAGAAAAAGCCCAGATCAGAACTGAACATCCCCTGGTTCTTGTCACTTGCATACAAATGAATTCAGATGACATCGCACCACTTAGAGTAAGTCTGGAGCAGAAATAACTCTGGCTTCTGACTGATTTCAGTTTCACTTGTCCCTGGTTTAGAGATAATAGATTAGTATTAAATGGAAATAAGTCAAGGTCATGGTTTTTTGGTCATAAGTGAAATTCATCAGCCTCAGCCTTTTTTCCCTATATCTCCTCTGACTTGTGCTGAAACTTTTCCTATTCAGATGACTTACGTTGGTGAATTCGAGTAGTATTTCTGTAGTAGGCTCCAATATGATATTCACGGTCCTTAGTAAGAAAATTACACTACCTGTCAAATTGATGTTCAAATGGTACCATGCCTTTATGGGACAGCTTTCCTCTCCTTTGATATTATATGTTTCCAATAGAGCAGACAGATTTGTTTCAAGTTGAGATGAGACATTCATTATTAACTCAAACGTGTTTCATTGGCTGATCAGTTTGCTCCCCAGTCAAGTTCTCAACACTCATATTTCTTTTAACTATCTTTGATCCACTAATAATTTCTTTTCTAATAGCCTCCATTTTCCATTTTTCCATGTCTGGAATGCATTTATTATTTCCTTAATTAGCAGACAAAAAAGTAGCACTTCCTGGCTCCCACTTTTTTGTCTGAGTGGTGACAGAAATATGGGTCAGGGAATGTTGTTTTGTTTTTCCAGGCTGTATCTCCATTTAGGCTAGGCACACTTGATGTGGCTAGTAAACACAAGTTATCATGGATTGCTGCATTGAAGAACATACAGCTAGCATGATAAAGAGAAGCATGCATACACGTATTCAGCTACATAAAAGATCTACTATAGCTACATCTGTTACAGTCAGCAGAACTTTTGACTCATATATGCATATCTGTATTAGAAAAAGATTCAGGGCTAATGAGATGGCTCAGTGGTTAAGAACACTGACTGCTCTTCAGAACTTCCTGCATTCAAATCCCAGCAACCACATGGTGGCTCACAACCATCCATAATGAGATCTGACTCCTTCTTCTGGAGTGTCTAAAGACAGCTACAGTTGAACTTACATGTAGTAATAAATAAATCTTAAATCTTTGGGCCCAAGAGAGCAGGGCGGGAACAAGCAGAATTCCTGAGTTCAACTCCTAGCAACCACATGATGGCTCACAGCCATCTATACAGCTACAGTGTACTCAGATACATAAAAAAAAAAAATGAGTTAAATACCTAATAAAAAAAATAAAAAAAAATAATAAAAAATAAATAAATAAATAAATAAATAAATAAATAAATAAAATAAATCTTTAAAAAGAGAAAGAGATTCAAAGGACACCTTTAAAATGTCATTTTTCTTTGTCCTTTTAGGACAGAAAAATCATGAGGTAAGCCTGCTACCTTACTCTGCTTTTCTTCTAGTTATATTTACTTACAACTAGATTATAAGAAGAAATGAAGACGCGCATATATGTATAGGGACAGTTCTGATCACATCTAACCGTGTCGTCACCAATCCACAGTGATGATACTTGAAATCATCAATTTCCGTGGAAATTGAAGTACAGTTTCCTAAACCTGGGGCATTTTAAGAAATAAGACCCAAGGAGCTGAAGGGGTTTGCAGCCCTACAGGAGGAACAACAATATGAACTAACCAGTACCCCCAGAGCTCCCAGGGACTGAACCACCAACCAAAGAAAACACATGGTGGGAGTCATGTCTCTAACTGCATATGTAGCAGAGGATGGCCTAGTCGGTCATCAATGGGAAGAGAGGCCCTTGGTCCTGTGAAGGTTCTATGCCCCAGTATAGGGGAATGCTAGGGCCAGGAAGCTGGAGTGGGGGTTGGGGAGCAGGGGAGGGGGAAGAAGGAGGGGAGAGGGGATTTTCAGAGGGGAAAATAGGAAAGGGGATAACATTTGAGATGTAAATTTTAAAAATCTAATAAAATAATTAATTTAAAAATAAGAGATAAGAGAAATATAAAATTATCTGCAGAAATTATATATATCAAGGACTTTTGACAGATATCTGTTTAACACTGTAAATACAAAGTAGACAGTGAAAAAATTAATCCATGTAAGAAAAATATTGTGCAACTGTTTAGTCTTGTGTAAGGTTTGGTCTTGCTTCAGCAAGACATTTCAATTTTTCATATTTGTCTTATGCTTGAGCAAATTTTTGCAGATGGCTGACTCCCCAATTCTAAATGTTCATCTTTAAACTTACCCAATCTTGATCCAAATCATGTTTCCATGTAAATCATACTGGTGTGAGTATATTGCCAGTTATCAATTATAAGTCATAATCTACTCACTCAGTTGTGTACATGGGCAAATTCTAAGTGAAATAGCTAAAGTATTTTATTATGTTCTTAGATTAATTGCTCAGGAGAAACAACATACTGATATTAAGACTGATTTCTTTAATTGTGAAAAGAATGCATAAGTTTACTCAGTGTTCTATGTGAATGTGATGACGATCTTTTGTTTCACTTCAAGCTGTAGAGCCAGTGTAGTTCCTGAGAACATGTCCCTCATTGCTGAGGTATTTTCGTCACAGTGCATAACTCCCAAGCAACTGAATGATGAGACAAATGTTTTCAAACAGTTAAGGCGGAATTTATATTTTAATGCAAACACGGGCTATACTATAGAAGACTTGACAGCACCTCAAGTAGCTAATCAATCAAAATGAGAATCTGGAAGATACGCTGAGCCGCATCACTTGAGATCCACAAAAGTCTTTTCAGAAGCTGTGGCTGAAGCCTGAAGGTTAAGTAACTGGATTAAGGTCTCACAATTATTGTTAGGATCAAAAAGGATTCTGAGTCTCTTTCCAAGCTGCCCAGAGGTTCCTCTGGCACATTAACACTGGTGTGCATTAATTTGAAGCACAGGAATAGATCAACTGGGAAACTGAGGAAAAGCAATTGAAAACAATCTCTGACTCAAACCTGTGTACTTCTGTGAAAAATGATTGTTCCTGTCTGTTTCTGTTAAATAAGATAACGCAAATACAGTGCTTGGGAAAATGTCTGGTATACATTCACACTTGATAAACTATTATTTTTTTATCATTATTAGTCATGTACCTGACTTTTTCACATCTAAGAAGTATGAATGATTGCACTCCTGTGCATGGATCTTCAGTCTTGAAGGACAACAGCATATCTATTTGTGAGATAATCTGAAGCACCGTAATGGGTGTCATTAAATCGTGCCTACCTGAGGCAGTATAAATCATTCGGGTAAATGAACCAATTAAAAACCAATTACCAACACTGTCTGACAATGGGAGATTGAGGAATGGAGGGAAAGGCTGATATGGCCTCGGTGAAACTGGTAGGAAGGCTCTACCCCTGAGGTTCCAGGGATGGATTGACAAGATGGTGAGATTGTGAATATTCTTCTCAGAGGCATTAAACCCTTCACTTCCTGAACAATCCAGTGCCTGCTTGCTGAGTACATAGCTGGGCTGCATAAAGCAAAGAACCGTAGTTATGAAAGCTCTTCACTGACCACTGATCCTTCAGTGTGAGGTCCACTTAAAGAAAATAGTTGTCACTTGAAAATTGTCTAGATTTGGGTCTCTGACATAAGGACTTACCTGTGTTTCCTTTCAAGAAATGAAAATGTGTTTGAAGTAAAACTGGGTAGTCTTGATGAAGCTGAAGTTGCCACTTCAATGAAAATGTATTCGATACAGTTGAAAGAAAATTTAAGAGACACTTTGGAGTAGTTACTTAAGCCTTTAATCCACTAATTCAAATTGATTTTCTTCCCTCATATAGATGTATTACGTAGGGAAAAAAAAACAGTCAAATGCATGCAGAAATCATCTTGGTTATTTTATGTACAAAATCTTGGTCAATAGTCCCCCATGCAAACAGTGACAACATGCCTTATTATTCACACGAGCCTCCACTGCCTGGTTTACCTTCGTTTGCACAGTAGAGCAAGGTTTCTGAGGTTCTAGCATTTAGGAAGAGCAAAGTTTTCCTTGCTGTCTTGATTTAGAGGCTCAAGAATTTTTTTCTAAGACCTTGGCAAGGCTCTGGCAAATTTGGTGTCTTGAATGTTGTATCCCTACTGTTTCCTCAAATGGTGGGAGAAATGAGGAAAAGCAGACCTTGTAGTTTCTAAGCCCCCCTTTAAAATTAACTTGTTGTTTACGCTCCATGTTTTATTCCTCCCATTCACCCTCCGACTGTTCCACATCCCATACCTCCTCCCTACCCCTGTCTCCATGTGAATGTCCCCACCCCCAACCCACTTGACCTCTAAACCCCCAGGATCCTCCAGTCTCTTGAGGGTTAGGTGAATCATCTCTGAACGAACACAGATTCAGTATTCCTCTACTATATTTGTGTTGGGGCCTCCTATCAGCTGGTGTATGCTGTTTGTTTGGTGGTCTGGTGTTTGAGAGATCTCAGGGGTCCAGATTAATTGAGTCCTCCTGCTGGTCCTCCTGCAGGATCACCCTTCTCCTCAGCTTCTTTTAGCCTTCCCTACTTCAACAACAGGAGTCAGCTGCTTCTGTCCATTGGCTGGGTGCAAATATCTGCCTCTGATTCTTTCAGCTGCTTGTTGGGCCTTTTGGGGGTAGTCATGATAGGTCCATTTTTGTGAGCACTTCAGCTGGATCCCACTTTGGGCCTGCTGCTGGGCCTTCTTTTCCTCAGGCTTCTCTCCATTTCCATCCCTGTAATTCTTTCAGATAGGAACAATTATGGGTCAGAGGTGTGACTGTGGAATGGCAACCCCATCCCTCACTTTGATGTTCTGTCTTCCTGCTGGAAGTAGACTCTATAAGTTCCCTCTCCCTACTTTCAGGCACTTCATCTAAGGTCCCTCCCTTTGAATCCTCAGAGTTTCTTACCTCCCAGGTCTCTGGTGCATTCTGGAGGGTCCCCCCAAGCTCCTATTTCCTGAGGTGGCCTGTTTCTATTCTTTCTGCTGTCCCTCAGGGCTTTAGTCCTTTTCCCTCACCTAACACCAGATCAGCTCCCCTCTCCTCCCACTCCTCCCCCCTGTCCATTTTCCCTCCTAGGTCCTTGCTTCCCTCCCCACTTGTGATTGCTTTCTTCTCTCTCCCAAGTGGGACTGAGGTGTTCTCATTTGGGCACTTTGGCTTGTTGACCTTTTTTAGTTCTGTGGACTGTATCTTGGGTATTCTGTACTTTTGGAGGGCCTAGTATCCATTTATTAGTGAGTACATACAAAGAATGTCCTTTCGGGTCTGAGTTACCTCATGCAGGATGATATTTTCTAGTTCCATCCATTTTTCTGCAAAACTCAGGATGTCCATATTCTTAATAGCTGAGTAGTATTCGATTGTGTCAATGAATCACATTTTCTCTATCCATTCTTCTGTCATGGAACATCTAGGTTTTTTCCAGCTTATGGCTATTACAAATAAGGCTACTATGAACATAGTGGAACACGTGCCCCTGTGGCATGCTGGGGCATCTTTTGGGTACATTCCCAAGAGCAGTATAGCTGGGTATTCAGGTAGATCTATTTCCAGTTTTCAGAGGAACCTCTAGATTGATTTCCATGCTACCTTTTGAAGACTATAATCCATTTGTGAGGGAGGTGTCTTTCTGACTGAATCACTGAAAAGCCACAGTCTCTTCATACTGTTGAATTGATAACTAAGTTGGACATGAGTTTTGGAGAGGACCAAACTTTCAGCTCTTAGTAAGCACTATGTTCTAGCTGTGCTTTCTCCATTTGTGGAAACTGTGCCCCAGCACAATCAGGTGGCACTCTTATTTTTCTCTCGTATTACTTTCCTGCACTCTAAAGAATGAATGCGATTCTTGACATGGTTGCTTTATTTCTCTAAGCGAAATCATCTGAATCTAATTAGTGTCAGCTATTCCTCTTAGAAATTGGGTTCCAGTCTTCAACCAATGTTAGAATCCCATGTTTTGCTCCTCCTTAGGGACACAGCTCTGTTTAGAAATTCTGATGTCCTTCTAAGGTGTGTCCCGGGAATGTTCATTTTAGAAATCACTATATGTAATTTTGCTGCATATTTCTGGTAACAGTATATTGAACAGTATTCTTCCTAAAGGATCTTGCTCTAGTTTTCTTTTTCTTTTCTTTAAGTGTTGTGAGTCTCTCTTTCTCTCTCTTTCTCTGTTTCTCCCTTTCTCTTTCTCTCTCTCCAGTCTCATCTGTCTCTGATCATACAATATTAAGTATATAAGAATAACTAGGACAGCACCATTGAGTTCATATTTAGTGTGGCATCACTTCTCCAAGTCTCTGAATATGATTTATGATAAATATGGCAATGCCAAGCCACTGTCTTCACATTATCCCACAAGGACAGGATAAAGAGGACTGAATGGACAATAACTGAGCCTTCCCATTTGATTTGCAGAGTTTACCAGTAAGATGGTTGTTCCATCTGCAGACAAGGGAATTCTAATTGTTGCTCTTTAATTGCTTGCTTTTGGCACTAGAGGGTCATCTAATTTTATAAATGGATTTGAATTTGCTCTCTGTGTCATTATTGTTTATTTTATTTCTCTTCCTGCAGGATATACTAATGTAAATTCTTTCTACTTCAATTTCTTATCAAACTAATGGTTTATGTGAATAGATAGATACCAACACTTGAGATAAGACTGTAGTAGTTAGTGTTCCATGACAAAACACTCAAAATAATTACTAAAGAGAAATATGTTTGCTCTTGATTTCAGAGGTACTATGATTTTCATCTAAGCCATTGGCAAGGTTGAAAGGTATTCTTCTTCCACCTTAGTTTTACTTGGCCAATGTTCTGCTAATCTCTCCTCTTTGCTCCTTCCCAAATTGGACCCTTCCTAGTATCATAGCTCCCATTGTTATTCCAGGTTATAGTGAAAGATTTGATGCTTAAATTTTTATATGAGCAATACTATTAGTTGATTTTCTTTCTGGTAATGGTTTGTCTTCATGGTGGGTGTGCTTTAAAAATCAGTTTAGACGAGGTCTTTTATGATCACCTTTTTATATGATGATCTGATCCACTTATGGGAGGACTCAGACAGAAGGAATGTCAGGCTTCTCTGCCATCTAGCAATCTTAAAACTGAAATAAGTCCCCCCGACCCCTTTTTTTAGTACCTTACTAAATCTATGATGTTGTATTATAAGTAAGAGATAACATTCAAAACACTTCCTACCTATGCTTGCTTTGTGAGCTCCAAAACTTGCTTTTTCTTAATACAAATAGAAGAATGGAGTGTGGCAGGCTTAATTGGAGAAGCGTTTCTTTACAATGAATAGTGTTAAATGTGGAGGCACTTAGCTGCTACAAGTCTGAAAATGAGGGACTCGCTAGAGCTCAGCCCTAAAGAAGACTTTTATATCTCTTTCTAAGACTCAAAGAGCATTGTAGGAAAACAGGTGAAAGGAGTGTAAAAGCACATAGAGGAGAAGAACTACCAAATGCTGTCTTTGGGCGTGACACAGTCATTGCTCTCATGGTCTAAGAGCAGTTATAGTTGCCTGCCCTGGTCCTGCACAAGGCTCCTGTCAACAACTCATCATGGATTAGGGAACAGGTTCATGCGTCCCCATTCCCTGTGGACGTAACGGCCATTGGGGATTCTAAAGGAGAAGACATAAACTTCTGATATGGACCCACTGGTGAGTCAACCAGGACCCGCAGAAGAGTTTCATGTCCATGATCACACAAATGGCCCTAGTTAAATTCAGTGCATCACAAAGAAAATAAAATTTTCAAAAAGGAATATTGTCCAGAGATTAGTCATGGCTCCTGGTTGAGGGATGGGGCTACTCAGCCTTCTCAAAATTTTAACCCAGAATTGGTCCTGTCCAAAGGAAATGCAGGGATAAAAAGTAGAGCCGAGACTGAAGGAAAGTCCATCCAGAGACTGCCCCACTTGGGGATTCATCCCATATGCAGCCACCAAACCCAGACACTACTGTTGATGCCAAGAAGAGCTTGCCGACAGGAGCCTTCTATGGATGTTTCCTGAAAGGCTCTGCAATACAGATGTGGACACTTGCAGCCAACCACCAGACTGAACACGGGGCCTCCAATGGAGGAGTTTGGAGAAGAACTGAAGTAACTTCATGGTTTTGCAACCCCATGGGAAGAACATCACTATTAACCAACCAGATCCCTCAGATCTCCCAGGGACTAAACCTGGAAGCAAAGAATATACATGGAGGGGCCCATAGCTCCAGCTGCATATGTAGCAGAGAATGGCTTTATCTGGCAGTGAGAGGGGAGGCGCTTGGTCCTGTGGAGACTTGATGCCCCAGTGTAGGGGCATGCTAGTGTGGTAAGGTGGGAGTTGGTGGGTGGGTGGGCAGGCACCCTCATAGAAGCAGGGGGGATCCCATAGGGGGATTGAGGAGGGGAAACTGGGATAGGGAGTTTTCAGAGAGGAAAGTGGGAAAGGGAATAATGTTTGAAATGTTAAATAAGTAAAATAACCAATAAAAATTAAAAAAAAATAAAACAAGAAAGAAACATTGTAATAGAAACCTGTAGGGAGGAGGAAGATTTTTCAGGTATGACTGAGAGGCAAAAGAGAATGGGAGACGATAGTAATCACAACGTACTATATAATCATGCATATGTATGTCTATACATTATATGAAATTTAAAAAGAAAAACAAGATGGAGAGGTATACAATTATGTTTAGTGTATTTCTCTAATGAATAATTAACTAGGTGGGGAGTTTGGGAGCTCATATAACACACAACTCACTGGTGTGACAATGCTGAGAAGTACGAAGCCTCTCTCTACCATTTATATAGGTGGGCTCCATTTTATAGAACACCTATGCTCCACAGCATCGATGGCCATTTCTCAGTAGATCCAGCAGTAGCTTATTAATCAATAAGCTTTTAGCTGTTAGGTAGCGAGCTTTCACCGTTTGCTGGTCTTTCTGGATGTATTCCTAAAAGACTAGAGTGACCACATTGGTGAGTACGAGTCACATTCATTTTATTGAGAAATCAGATAGACACTCCAGAGTAAGAGGAAAGAGAATAATAGAGGAAGAAGCCTGCTGCGTTTCTTCACCTACTTTGAAATCATTCTTGAATAATACATATTTCAAAGTATGATTTACATGCATTTAAATTTTTGGATAATTAAATATATTGAATCCAAGGCAGTGCTCATATATCTGACTATGGCTTGGCCACATTGGTTCCTTATTGGAGTGTTATGCTAAGATGCGGTGAGTGAGTCACTGTCTGTAGCTTAAAATGTATTCCCACATTTTCTTTCTCAACATTTTTTATTAGCAATTTTCATTCTCTTTCATTAGTTCTTCCTAAATTTTTCTTCTTCATTCTTTTAAAAAGACATTTTTAAAATGAGCTCAATACATCAGCCTTCTTAGTGTAATAATTAATTCTTTGGTTTCTCTCATTTATTAGTTACCGTATTTTTTCTTCTGTTACTGTCTTTTCACTGATGTATCTGCTACACTGTTTTAACTTCTTCATCTTCTCACCATATATCAAGTTAAACTCTTTATTGCTTATTTCAGTCCAGTTCACACACACACACACACACACACACACACACACACACCTTTTCTTTAAAGTGAGGTGACTGAAAATATATGGTAAAACTAACAATTATTCTTTTGTTTGGTTTATAAGTGCCTAATGTAACGTATAAAAGCATTTCTTCAATTTCTTTCATTCTGTGATTTTTTTTTCCTCAGAGAAGTCCAGGATGCCCCAGGATATCAATTAACCCTATCTATAACTACAGAATAAAGACTCACAGAAATATTAAGAAAGGTTGAATATTAATTAAATATAATTCTTTTTTCAAACAAGCCCCTTCACTCTCATCCCAACATAGATCTTTACATTATTCTTTCTTTTGGAGGAACTTAACTAGCATATAGACAATATGAAAACTATTTCTAAATACTCAGGGTCATACAAATAAATGACAGTACAGTGTGGTAACTCCTTAATAGATCTTCTTTGGATCATTCCTGATTTTTGCTTCATAAGTTATTAATGTAGTTGGATTTTGTTTTATGAATGAAGTCACTAGTTCTTAGCAATACTGGAGAAACACTAGGGAGCACTATTGTATGAAGACTACCTGTTAGAGTCAGAGAGCCTGGGTTCTCATCTCGGCTCTTCCATTGACAAAGGCCAAAGGAAAAGGGACACCTCTCTAGATGTGATCATGTCTTATGTGGGTTTTGTCTTTTACCTTCATCTGTGAAATCACAGGCATAAGGTACTCAGCATCTATGTCTAATTTATCTTGTTATTAAAGTCTTTGCAAAGCTAGAATTAGATTCAACTCCACATACATTGTAATGAGATCTAACCTAAATCAGCAGGTCGTTTATCCTCAGTGACTGCAGAGAAAATTAACTAAGCACAGAGATACTTATTTATTAAGGAATTTACACCTCAAAGAACCACCACTCTCCAGGCCAGGCCCTACACTCAATGAAAAACTCAAACTGCTCCATGCAATCTCAATCAATCTCTCTCTCTCTCTCTCTTTCTCTCTCTCTCTCTCTTTCTCTCTCTCTCTCTCTCTCTCTCTCTCTCTCTCTCTCTCTCTCTCTCCTTCCTTCCCTTCCTCCCTCCCTACCCCCTCTCTCTCCATTCTTCCTTTTTCATTAATTTATTTATTCACTTTCCATCCTGATTGCTACCCCCTGTCCAGACCACCCCTCACACAGTCCTTCTCCCATCCCCTATACCCCAACCCCTTCTTCTCTGTTCCTTTCTTTTTTTTCTTTCCTTAAAGGAGAAAACAAATTTAGGTGGGTAGGCGGTGGGGATTGTGTTTGGAAAGAGTTAGGGGTGAATATGATCAAAATACAAAGTATGACATTCTCAAAGATTTAATAAAGATAATACTTAAAACTAAATGAATAGATAAAAATATAAACATTCAAACATGTTACTCATAGGGTATAAAATATATGCATTAACTTGAGACTAAATTTTAATTTAAAGCTATTTACTAAACCCTTACAATATTAAGTATAATATTTAGAGTGTCATACTGAGTGTAAAGATTAGGGATGATTGATATTTTAGAGGTATAACTTTTTAAATTGAGTAATAACTTTAGTTCCTCAAATGAGATTCTAAATATTCGTATCTGCACATATAACCTTTTGAATACCTCTTCCCTTTTCTCACCAAAAATTCTTATCATCTGAACTGGTTCAACTAGCTTAGAGGTACTGATGCTGAGACTCGAAGTTTATCAATAGTTTTGGTTTTTTGTTTGTTTGTTTGTTGGTTTTTTTGTTTTGTTTTGTTTTTGTTTTTCAAGACAGGGTTTCTCTGTGTAGCCCTGGCTGTCCTGGAACTCACTTTGTAGACCAGGCTGGCCTCAAACTCAGAAATCTGCCTGCCTTTGCCTCCCAAGTGCTAGGATTAAAAGCATGCGCCACCACTGCCTGGCTTATCAACAGTTTTTAAATGTATGGTTTTGTAAAAATTTACAATTTCAGCACAAGTCAGCTGTCCAAATAGTGGGACAAGCTTAGGACAATGACATGCAATTTCCTAGCTGATGGCTGGGATTCTTCCACGGGTCTGTTTGTCAGGGTTTAGGAGGCAAAGCAGGCAAGAGCAGTGGTCTTTTGCTAGAGCCTGGGATAGAGCTAGGATGAGGGTGATCAGAATCCCTGAGCAGTACAATTAAAAGGCACTCATTCATTCAGTCCGAAGGATCGCGATGCTAATAGAACCTTGACTATCAGTGATGTCCTGATGACCAGAGTGAGCCATTTCTTGAGCTAATTTCTTTTGGTGATTCATATAACTTTGTTTTAGCAATTTCATGTTTTAAATTGAGCTCTGGAATTACAATATGAGCTAAGGAGAACATGATTAAGCTTTCAATAGCTGTCCTCCCGCTTTTTTTTCTGTAAATATTTCTTTTGTGTCACATGAACTTTATAGCAAAATAGTATTATGTTGAATAAATTGACTTGAGATGTAATTAGAGATTGGTAGTTTTCTATCTGGAAAAGATATGAAGCATGTCATAAGTGAATGGTTTGGCTTCTGAAATCCTCTCTCTACATTGGTCGGGGGGAAAAAGAGTCTAGATTTGTGCATTTTAAGTACAGAAAGTGTGATTCAACCCTAACTTTACAAGTAATATGGTTTAGGATATCAGTAATTCATGTGGTAAAATATATTAGAATTGAATATGTGGTCCTAAACTGAGTTTAGCCTAACAAATGCTTTACATTCATCATTGCCTTTCACAAGATTGACTTATCTACTCTCACCCTCAAAATATCAATGAAGAGCTGGTGTATTAAATTTCCTGAAAAAGAATGGCAATTTAATATTATTATGGGTAGGTTGTGTTATAATCTTTTATATTTGATTTTATAAGTTGTTTCAACTTTTTTGTCTATTCTTTATCATGTAAAAGAAATAATGGTTTTATTGCAGTATATCTATTGCTTTATAATTCGTTTTAAAGATGAAAGATATGAGAGGCCCGTTGCACTCTGCTCTTCAGGAAGCAGCCTCTGGGATGAGGATTAAAGACTCTGGTTTTAGATATATCTGTGATTGGAAAAGAAGCCATGTGGAATTTATGGTAAGTCCCGGGAGGATAATGATGATACAGGGCCCTTGATTTCTAGAGCATGATATCGCTAGCATGAAAATTATATACCACTGGAAAAAAATACCATCTGGAATAATAATTTGGAAGATCATGGGCACCAGAACTTCAGAGATCAAACAGCCTCATACCCAGAACTGACTATAAGACTTCAGCTCTTTTAGGTCACCAGAAAAATAAGGTCCATCGCACCCAGAAATCCTTTGAAACAGACAAGTATTACAATTGCAGGCAAGGATCAGTGTGAAAGGCCAGTCTTCTGTCGGCCATCACATATGTTCCGGTACGCCTTCTTCCTACCGACTATTCTTGCCTGTCAATTGCTACCCCACATATTGTGCAACAAGCTCAATAAGGTTAGATAAAGTTTATATGTTATAAATGTGTCTGCTGAAAATGAATTGTTGCTCAACTGAGTGAGAAGTGATGAAAACGGTCGCTCTCACTGAGTATAGTTTCGGGGGGGTTGTGCACCGGGCTGTCCACATGTTTGGAAATGAAAACCATCTAGGTGAGGATGGTCTCACCGGTGGTCTTCGTTTTCCTGGGAAGAGAGAATGAATGATGTTTACTCCAGTAAAGCTCATGAGAGCTGGGCCGATCCTGTCTTTATTTCCTAGCTCTTCTTTCTTGCTGTCTTAAGTTGAATCCATCCCAGATTTCAAAGCCGCATGTCCACGTCACAGGTGGTTTTCCACACTGCCAGATCCAAGTTCTATTCTCAATCTCAATCTTCTTTGACCTCCATGAATCATTTTGTTGACTGTTGATTTATAAGAAGTGTCACTGTAGAAAAGGCCATCTCTGGGTAAGTGGGCATGGGCTATATAATAGTGCTGGCTATTCAGGTCAGAGAGAGCAAGCCAGTAAGCAGTGTTCCATTATGGTTACTGCTTCAAGTTCCTGCCTTGAATCTCTTCTTCAGCTTCCTTTCATGACGGACTGTAGTCTATAAACCAAACAAGCCCTTCCTCCCCCAAGTTGCTTTTGCTCATGCTGTTAGCACAGCAACATAAAAGTAACTAAACATCAGTGTGCTTAAAAATATATACCTCTACCTTCCTTTTAGAAACCACAATATTTCTTCCAAAAAGTTATCAGATAACATCTTAATTCTTTTTGGTTTTGTCTGAACTACTAAATAACAGTTGAAATTCAATGAATGGAAAAACCAGTGTCCTAATTCACTAGCTCATCAACTTTGAAAGATAAAGCCATTATCAATCCATTTTGTGGATTCACAACAAGAATCCTCGATGTTACTACTTGGTAAAACTCACATAGCAATTGTGTTATTCACTGCCTTATAGAAAAGCTCAAAACTTTTGTGCTTTTGCTACTAGAGGAAAACCATATGCTCTGGGCAAATAATGGAAGAAAACATGGGGTCTTGTTTGTTTGTTTGTCTGTTTGTTTTTAATTCAATTTACAAAACTATTTTAAGTTTTGAGTTAAACAATTCAATTTTTATTTGTTGAAATCTATGCTTTATATAGTTACTTGTGTATTTTTTCAAAGTTGTCTACTAAAAACTCTTTTTTCAGAGCAAAGATATTAATTTTAAAGTTAAAAATTCAAACAAATAAATTCTGCTCAGTTGGTCAACTTCAGGACAGCAAAGCCAAGAAAGAGGCAACTGTAAGGTAGATATTTGTTGGAGTCAAGTAAAAATAGTGCCCAAACAAAATGGAAGCAAAATACTTTGTAATAGTGTCTGAGAGGCATAAGATTTATCAGGGAAAGAGGAGCTCAGGGGAAGAAAGACCAAATAATAAATGAGGTTATTCATATTATTAATAATTCTTCTAAAAGGGTTGATATATTGAGCTCATTTTAAAATTCTCTCTTTAACAAGAAAAATGAAGAAAGTAACGTGGGCAATTAGCCACTGACACGATCACTGCATACATAGGTAATGATCAAAAGCATGTGGGTGGTATGATCAGCTGAACCTGGAGGAAGATGTACCGTCTGGCAAGATTCAGGACCTCAACATCAGTAGCTACTTAAAGTACATAGGGGATGTGGGTAGATTATCAATTTTTTGAAAGTTTTGATATTCATTTCACATTTAATCTTTTGACTATATGACACATTAATGTTTTAATTAATTAAATGTAAATGATATTTATAAATTTCAGTAATTTTAAGAAGGAATGATATCTAATCACCAATGAGAGTCTAGTTTTAGAATTTCTTACCTTAAGGAGTTTTTTTCCTATGTAAAATGTGATATGTCTGCTATCCTCTAGTACAAAATGATATCATGGACACTTTTAGTTAACCTACTGCCTGATACTATGAAATATGTAAGGATTTATTTTACTGTGTAATATTCAACATGCTACATTATATCTCATATTTTATATCACTATATTTTATTATGCATTTATTTTTCATTTATGCCAGCAGAGGAGACTGTAAACTTTCTGAACACAAAGAATTTTCTCTCTTTCCTTCCCCCCCCTTTCTTTCTCATTATATGTTTGGAGTATCCTCAATATTGATGAATGAATTTTTGTGAATAAGTGATAGATACTTTACAGTCTAATGATAGGGTTGTTTATTATCCACATGAGACGTTTTCTTTCTCCCTTACATGCTACAGAATTAACACTCATAGCAAGGATTATTATGTGTTCATCAGTTTTTAAAATAGATGTGTGAGGTAGATTTGATCAAAGTGTATTGTATTCATAAATAAAATTGGGTAAGAGAGGAGAGAAGGAGAAACACACACACACACACACACACACACACACACACACAGACAGACAGAGGCAAAGAGATGCTATTCACTTATGATGTTCAAGCAACTGGAACCTTTCATGATGTCAAGGGAAAAATGCAATTTTCAATAATATGAAGCAATATGAACCAGACATGTGAAAACTACAGTTGAGTCTATGAGAAGCTCCTGGGATTATAATCGAAAGGTTCTAAGAAATAAAATTGTTGTTAAATATCATGGCACCATAGTAGAAGAGTCACAGTCTAACTCTACTCAATTTGGTAATTCTGGAGACATATATCTAGATGTATTTGATAGGAACTTAGCCATTGTGGATTATAGCTCCCAAATAAATACCTTAATTGAACATATGAAGTTGTGGGAAGAAATGAGATTATCTTGATAGACAGAAGGAGTTGTGGCCTGAGATGAAAACTGCCAAACTTCTGATGTTTACTTGTAAATAAAGAAATAATGGAGGAGTAGACAGCAACCTCAGAGGCAAGGGGACCTTGAAGGTACAGCACCATAGAACTCAAGAGAGAATGACATTGAGGAGGAAGATTTCTGTGTCCAGTAATGAGGAGCATGGAAGGGTGTTCCTGGAAATACATTAGATGGACCGTTTCAACTCACTGTGTCTTTCCATTCAGTTGTATGGCACTTCCCATAAATCCGTGTACACTGGTGTCTTGATTTTTCTCATGTGTTCTCATGTGAAAGCTGGGGCAGCAGCAGAAGCACATTTCTCTTTTGCAACCAGAGCAAATTTGGTACTTAGTTTTGAAGTTCCATTTACAGTTTTCTTAGGGCTTCATTGATTGGATCTGAAGCATCGCCTTCCTGCTGAAGAGAGGTAGAGAGCATCTTCCTGTCTCAGGGGTCGCATTTAGTGTGGTGAGATGTTGAAGTAGCTCGAGAAGCTAGAGGATGTTGAAGCTTTATGCAAATCTGACACTAGCTCCAGCGTCCACATTGTTCCTTTGATAAAAAGCTCCTTGATCTGGCCCATTCCGTTTTGCTTTGGAACGAGTAATTTTTCATTTTAATATTTTTGTGAAGGCTGATTTTCTCATGAATGAAAAAAATGCGAGGTTTATATCTGAGTTTTGTAAATGGACTCTGACTCACAGTATTTCATGTATTTGACTCCTAGGAAATGACACGTAGAGTATAATGAGGTGGGTCAGTGACAGCAGGGTCACCATAATACACACAGTGTTAGAGCAGAGGGGAGGACTGCTTAATCTATAGGGTCTTTGCTAGTGTCTGAAAGGCTGATAACATATAGGTCTCTAATATTAAATTTCTGTGCATGTGAGATTTTGTGACAAAGGACAATAATAAAATAAATTTCTAGGAGATCGCTGTGTACATAATCCTAACTTACAATATGTGGTTAATGTTTCTTAACATTTTCATGTCAAATTGGATGAGATTTTAATCATGGAGAAGTTTTAGAAAATGGTTAGAAAATATGGCTCTTTGTTTACCATCATGGAAAGGGAGGCTCAACAGGCCACCCTTGCCCATTTTAACTGTTTGTCTTTTGTACATTTTATTTGGAAAAGATCTTTTCAAGTATTTATGAGTCAAGGTTTTTTTTTCCCTTACTGGAAAATGCCTTTAAATCTTCCTTTTAGTGAAGTGATAAATTTGTATAACTATTAATGTCTTACCCATAACCAGTACACTATATAGATTGCTTTGACAGCAGTTGTTATTCATATACAATAGAATACACAAAATGATGTAGATATTTACAGAACCACTGATGTCTTTCAACAATATTCATAGTTTTAGTAAGGAATATTATTTCAATAAGCAAATGTTAGTTTTCCCAGTCACTGCGGATACAGTTTAGTCATGAATTTTGTTACATGATGACCATAGCGTAGTTATCATAATATATTCATTTAAATGACATTGTCATTTGACTTTATTCTTTTTTTAATAGAATCCATAATTGAACCACATATTCTCATTTCTGTAGCTTTTAGGAATTATATGGGTCTTAGAAACTAATGCCTACTTGAATAGGCTATAAGTAAAACCCACAGAACCTGCAACCATTTTAACAAAGTAGGACTCCAGGAGTATTTTAAAACTACTGGGAAACATAACAAACAAGTTCAGAGCACGTAGAAGTTTTTGTATTTCCAAACCCATAAAGTCCAACTTTTCAACTATTTAACAGTACCATAAAACATTTTAAAATACGTCGTTGTGATTCTGATTGGCACAGACTGCTAAAACCAGAAATGTGCCAATTAAAATAAAATCATAATATTAATTGGTGGATGAGTACAGCATAGTTTTTCAATCATGTCACTTTTATGACATCATTGTATTTGCAATAGCACACATTTTAAAATTTCCAACATTCGTAAGCTAAAGCAGGTGTGGAACAAAAAAGAGAGAGACTTTTTGAAAGAAATAACAGAAAGCCATAGTAGCTGGCAGGGCATAGGAGGTGAAGGTTTCTAATGAGCTCTGTGATGCTCTGCAGTCTTCTCGCTTCATAGTTCAGGCAGCAGGATCTAGCCTACACAAGTGTCAGGGTTTATGGTGAATCTTCAGGTGCCATTGAATATAAATCTCAGTGAAAATCATAGCAATAGTCATGAAATGAGCCCTTTCTTCAATTCTGAGCAAGACACTGAAAAACATCATAAGAGTTTGAAGAGAAGACAGTTTTTTTATTCTCTCGTCTGCTCGATGGAGAATTTTTTTTCCTTTTCCTCTTACCAATTGACAATGATATAAAATTTTCAGACTTAAAAGATTTCTCTTTCATTTCTAGCCGGCTTACTTGATCTGGGGGTTAAGAATAGCTTCCTCTAATGGTGTCAATGTGGAAGACAAGACTTTCTCGGAGGAAGTAGCTAGTCAGTTGCTGTTTGGGCAAAGCGAAACGTAAAGAGAGTGGGACAATCCGGAACCCTCCTCCTCTGTCTCCTGCCTCCTCCACCACGTCCAGCTGCTTTTTCCTCAAGCTGTGGCTTGAGAGTGAGCAATGAAAGAAACGGATCTGGCAGGAGCCTGTGACAAAAGCTCTGTGGAAAAGTCCCTTCACTCCAACATTGGCTCTGTAGCTCACAGCTAATTAATCCCACAATAGGATGTGACTTGGCTAGTTGTATTTTGAATGTCCTCATGTGGCCTCTCTTGACGAGACTTGCTACCAAGGGCTTTAAGCTTTCACCCTATTTAATATTCATGTCTAAAGAAGCAAGGTGCCTTGGGATATTAAGAATTTTTAAAAAATTGGTCCTTTAGGTTTAGATTATAATGGAAAATTCAACAGCTATAGCTGCTAGAGACAGAGGTGAGCAATTCACATTCTGGAAATAAACTATCAAGTGCATGCCAAATAGGAAAAGACGTAATGGTTGGACAGTGGAAGGACAGTGTAGCCAGGTAAGCATACCCACCAGATGTTATGATCACGCACAATGTGCTTCCAGATAGCAAAATTCCTCACAAGAGACAAATAGCATCATTTCAAAGAAAGATGGATTTAGCTTGGTTTGATGAGCTGGAATTATATTTTAATATTTCTGTAATGTTTTTCTGTCTGTGATTAATTTTCTATTATCTATACTTAATTTGTGGGAGGCAGCATCAGTGTACATTTTCTGGGAATTTTTCTGGCTGCTTGGCATAGGCATTACCAGTGCTGACCTAGTCTGGTGCTCTGTTCCCAGCTTGAGACAGGAAGCTTATAGGCAGCTGAAGTCCTTCCTGTAGCAAACCAAGTCCATATTCATGAAGTTCTATGCCCTGGTAAAGTTTTGGGGAAAACTCTCAAGCAATCTTGAAGGGAGCTGTAGTAAGAAGTTGGAATAAATATGGATATTTCCCAGATCATTTTACTATAGAAAAAAAGTTTAGAAAGCATTGTTTTTCATTTCTCAGTTGCACTTACTTTAATGTACATCATATATATCAACTCTCTCTCACATATTCATATATGTATATGCATACATTTTAATCTTCTGTTTTAGAAATATCTACTAGTTCATATCCATCAATTATATGATAGGACAGATTATTATTTTTGGATATGATGTTTAATTTTTGTCTTTCTCAGGTTTAACTGACCATAGAACTAAAAGTAACATGGTTCAAATGTAGATTTTTAGTACAAACTGATAGGGCATAGAATTTGTTTTGCTTGTTATTGTTATTTTTTTTCAAATCTTATATTTTTCTATTATAGCATATTACCTTATACTGTCTACTTAAAATGAATTCTGACTTTCAGAACGTTCTATAAACTCTTTATTTCAGTATGAGGAAACTCTGGGCATAAAGGAAGTCCCTATGATTTGTGAGATCTAAACAAAATGTTTCTCTGTTTGGTACTGTTAGAAGTAAATGGTAGCAATGAATAAAACCACTCATGGCCCTTTAGATATAGCCAGCACATGGCCAGAAAGACCCTGCTAGTATCAACAATCCTCTGAGAAGTGCAATACTTTGTACTTAATTCAATAGCAGGTATTAAAACTTACAGCAGAACTAATTTGTCCAGATAGCTCCTACCTTCCTAGCGAGTAGGAGGCACAGTAGTCAGTATATAGAGAAATTTAGACTTTAACATTGCAATAAACAACTGAATATTGAAAAGCTTTAGTAACCGCCCCAAGACTGGCAATGGAATATTGAAGGAGAATGAATAGACATATAGTCCTAGAGAGCATCTTGGCCCTGGGCATCATAAACAAAGGGTTTGACATGCTACATATGAAGAAGTTGTTTTGGGCTGAAGATGGGTAAGTTAAAAGAATGACTAGGTTTCTGAAAAATAATTTGGGATAGAAAGCCAGGGCAAATGGCTGTCTGATGTAAGAAACATTAGGAAGACTTATTAAATCATTCGTCTAATAACTCGATCTCAATAATATTAATGAAGCAAAAGGTAATGTATTTTGCACATAGGCAACATTGTAGTGCAGCATTTATTTCATTTGCTTGCCAAGTACCTGAAACATCATATTTCTAGATAGATGGATAGGTAGACAATGGGTAGATAGATAGATAGATAGATGATAGATATATAGATCTACCAATTGTCAGACATCAATCACATGCTTTTACTTGAATAAGTTACTGTTAGTCTAATTTTTTGTAATTTTTCCCTTGATAAGTGGCATGTTTAAATGTGATTTAGAACAATTTTTTTTTCTATAGCTAAAACACTTCCAGATTTCAACAAGTTTTGACAAGTGCAATTTCTTGTTTAGGAGAATAGATGCTTCATAATAATGATATAGAGGAGGCAGCACCTAGAATTTGCTATGACCATTTACTATATATGTAAAATTATGCAGCGGAGCCAGCAGCACAGTACTGCACTACATAGACAGAACTCCCTATTGTTGGGTTTTTGTTTATTTGTTTGTTTGTTGTTAGTCTACTTAAAATTTTTTTTACAACTTATTATTTTCTCACAAACATGCTAAAAGTGTTAATGAAGACACTGTAAAGCCTAGCGTTCCACTAATTGCTGCTTTGCTCTTCTTTGAAATTGTATTGTGTCATCTACATGATCCTTTTCTCCTTTTTTCCCCCCTCATCCTTATAGCCCTGTTGGTGGCAACTCTCCTGTGCTGTTGTATAGGTTAGTGTTAGGCAGATTTCCTTGTAGACTGTTTTTTTATACAGGTTGATTCTTGAACTCAGTAATCCTCCACTCTAACATAATACTTTGCTTCCATTCAGGTGTCTCCATTTCACCTTTGTGGAGTTTGGGAGGCAAGAGAAGTCTACAAACATGATAATGGTGACATAACCTGTTGTGCATTGAATAAAAATCTCCTGTGACTCAGGAATCTGTGTCTTCTGTGAATTACTATAAAACATTAGCAGGCTAGCTTGTTGTGTAGTAGAATATATCATAGATATTTTATGGTTACTTTCAGTGCTTTTAAATTTTATAATGAGAAAGCATGGGTTAGGTTCATAGACAGGGTTAGAGGTAGGTACAGGAAGGGAAATTATATAATTATATTTTAATTTTAAATAAAAATATTCTAATTACTTCCTTACTTGCTAGAAATTTATAACTTGTTGGTGTTGTGTTCAATGTTTTTTAAGACTTAACTACATAAATATTTGCAGGTACCTACCTTGATTACAGTGATTTTCCTTGGTAGCCGTCAACTTCCAACAGCACTGCAGAAAGGGGTAGCATCTCAGGGGATTGATTGTGAAAGAACCTAGTGGGGAAACCCCCACTCAATTTCCTTTCGGTGTGCACCCAAGAATCACGAACAGACGACCATCTTGTTGTAAAAGCATGAGGTAGTTTAATGACGGAGCTCCGGGCCGACACATATCTCCCGCAGGAGACAGAGGTGTCGACCACATGGTGGAGCCATAATGGCGGAACTCTGGTTCGAAATGTATCTCACACAGGAGACAATGGTTTCGACCCTGACACTTGGAAGCTAGGGGTTTTTATAGAAAAGGGGTGGGGCTGGGGGAGGAATTGGCGCAGTTTCACATGATTGGTCCATTTAAACATCAACAGACTGTCAGAAGGGCGGGAGATAGGGAGTTACCAGGCCAGTCAGGACATGTAACGACGGGCCTGCCCGGGCATGTCCTGGCCTGTTCTGCTATGTTCTCAGCCCCAGGTTTCAAAGCTCACAAACAACTCTTTGGGCTATTTGACATAAATTACATGAATAACATGTCTCAAGTTTTATTTCCTTTCAATTGTAGTGCTTTGTCTTATTTCAGCTCCCAAAAGCCAAGCTTCTAGACCTAAGAGTCCCTGCCTCCATCTGGCTTTGATTGATAATAAAGAATTGCCATAAAGCCAATGGCTGGGCAGGTAGACTGGGCAGGACTTTGATTATTCGCAGGCAAGGGACCAAGAGAGGAGAGGAAGAGAGAATCACCATCACTGGAAGCAGAAAGATGAAACTTAAAGGCCCCCTGCATGTAAGAATCTGGGAAAGTGGCCCTAGAGTCCACGTCCCTGATTGGGCCTGGGGTAGCAGAGATGAAGTTTAGGTTTTAAAAGATGTTAACTCAGGAAAACCTAAGAGGAGAGTTTGCTAGCCATGGGGAAGTTTAGAAGTGCCCAATCATTGAGCTACTCCATGCTTACCACTTGGGCAGGTGCAGCAGTTTAACGAATTTACTGCTACTTGGACCACTTTGCCTTCTATCTCCCCCCTTGTTTTGAGACTTCCCTTTGGAAGTTTTCAGAGTTCTCCTGTGCCTTAGTATTGTTGCTATTAAAAGCTTGCTTTCCAGGAGAGAGGGATCTTTCCCAATATTCTTAGATTGTCAGAGCACAGAGACTTCGTGCCTTCTGGTTGTGAGTTTCTTACAGCCCTCAAACCCATTCATCTGCTGCTTCAGTTACTCTACAGTGTTTGCCATCTTCAAACTCCTTTCCTGGTAGAACCATTCTTGGCTAAAATCAGAACACTACACTAGTCAGGAGAAGAAGAGCTCCCTTTCGGGATCCAGGACAGAAGTTCACTGTGTGACCCTAGGTGGTGCCTTTTCCCTATAGATTAAGTCTTTTATGATGTAAATGAGAACAGAAGAGATAAGGTGCTGGCAGTTTCCAGGAATTGTCCCCTTTCCATATTCCATAGTCAGCAGGCTACTTGAAGAGCTTTGCCCAGATTCACTTGAGATCTGCCTCCTGGAAACCGGGTGTGGCCGGCCGAGTCAGTGCTGGGCTGAGAAATCCCTGCGCTCTCTCACTCAAGCCCATGAGGCGCTTTCAGCACTCCATCACTGTCTCTACCATAATAATCCTACTACCATTACAAGGGTTTTTTTAATTATACGAAGTTTTTTTTTTAACTCTATTCTTACATTTTCTGAACAATTTTGCAAGAGTCAAACTAGTATTAAAGATACAATGATGTCTGTCTCCCTGTCCCCTCCCCCTCTCTCTCCTGAGTGTGCACATCTAAACCCAACATAATTTATACAAATTCAGGTATCAAACTATGCATTTTGGCTAGCTGCCTTCTACCTGCTTTGATGAAGACTAAACTATTAGTCCTACTATCCATCTAGCATGGTAGAGTGATGGGTTTTTGATAATGCTTTTACTACGTATGTTTGTGACATTGTTAAATTACCTGCTGCCTTACCTAACCAGTATTTGCAGATTTTGCATTTGTTAAAATGTAATAATTTAAAAACATTGAAAAAAAACCCTCCTGTCAAATCATTATTAACAGTGTTTCCCTGGAAAACTGAGAATTACTATGTCTCATAAACTCAGGCATAGCAACAGAGTAGGTAATTTTGGGAACCATAGTTTTAGGGAATTTTTAGGGGCTTACAGTTAGAAGTCCAGAAAAGTTGAACTCCTGAGTCAGGACCAGCTGCTGAGATTTGTTAAATAACAGGTATGTCTGGATTTATTAAGGAGACAATTCAAAGGGTTTCCCATAAAAGGAGGGGGATGTCTCTAGCAGCACTGGAAGGGGACCATGGCAGAGGGACCACTTACTCTAGGGTCTCCATCACTCTCAGAACTTGTCAAGACAATTATTTTATATAGAAAGAACAAAGCCCAAAAGTACAGAAGTGTGGCAAAGTGGAAGGAAAGAATGAAGGATCGTGAGAAAGTATATTACAG
This sequence comes from Mus musculus, assembly GCF_000001635.26. Classification (NCBI taxonomy): domain Eukaryota; kingdom Metazoa; phylum Chordata; class Mammalia; order Rodentia; family Muridae; genus Mus; species Mus musculus. Next base: position 16,732,398 of record NC_000072.6, on the reverse strand, counting down.
ACCATATCTATATGCGACAGTGAAGAGTTATATATTGGCTGGGGATGAGGGTGGGCCAAAGGTCAAGGTGAGGGGAGGAGAGAAGCTTCGCTAAAGTGTGGTTAATGAGTGATTTGTACAGATGATCAGTAGGAGCAGCAATTCAGCTAGTCACTTATGAAGCAAAAAACATGAATGTAGAGCCACCCCTCTCCCTCTAGCTAAACAAAGTGTAATGAGAGGAACAACCTTATCTCAGGAAAGGAAAAGATTCTCAAGGTTCTTGGCCTTCCTTCTTCCCTAGCTCCCTTAGGAAGCATGATTAGGTATGGTTCCACAGAGTGTGGTTAGAAGTTGGTTTCTTCAGGTTGCTCAGAAACCTTACATTTGTGCCCACAACCCATTAGCTTCCTGCGGTTTTAGAAAGAGCATCTTGTGTCACTGACATAGGAGTGGGGTTGAGGGTGGGGGACCAGACTGGGGTTTCAAATGAAGTGACAAGTGTTTTCAGTACACTGCCCAGGTGCTGCCACACTATCTGGAGAAGAACATCATGTGTGATACTATTCTTGGGTCCAGGCTGCAGTGGGTGCCCAGATGTCCCTTAGAGACAATCCTCTGGCCCCATGAGATTTAAGATGCTTAGACATAGGGAGCTAAAGCTTTCTTTTCCTTTGCAGCAAATTGAATATTCAGTTTGAATACATTGGTATTTTTTAAAACTGACTTCTAAATCCGTCTGTCATTCTAATTAAGCTTGTCTTCATCTCTGGAGCTTGGCTAGCTCTAAGGCAAGAAATAAAGGAAGCTTGCTTGCCAGGCCAGGCTTTCTAAGCTCTCACATCTCTACTTGAATTGATTTGCATTATAATGCACATGGGCAGGAAGATAGGTAAATTGAATGTGTGATTAACCGAGCCAAGAATAAAGCCCATATAGAGTTAAACATTATTGCGGGCTCCTCGCAGGTCATTTCTGAAGGATGGAAACAGGCACTCTCTAAAAATGAATGTATGAAATATGATGATTATCTTATTGAATATAAAACATTTATTACATCGTCCAGTTTCCTTTTATTTTACATGAAATGCGTTAGACAATATCTAAGATGAGAGGTAACCAGGCCCGTGAAGGCAAGTGCTTGCAAGGTGGGAAACCTACTAGGACCAGAAAGGACCTAGTGCCAACTCTGGAATCTTGCTAAATAATAAAACCCTACTCAAAATCATACTCTAGAATTTTCATATAGGTCCAAAAAAAACCTACCTGAATGGATTTCTTTAATATCTGGTGAAAAAATATATTTCACATATGTATATATGACCTTTATTAGGCTTTGGAGACATTTGAGTACAACCCTCAATGTCCATCATCTTTTTAACAAAACAACAACAATAATAAAGATTACTAGCTGCTTTAGAAATATAGGTATTTTTTCCATTATGATTTCATGCTTACATGACTTTTCCTTTGGTTGCGTAATAAGTATGCTTGCATAATCTGATAGTATTTCAGCTAAACATTACTTTTGAAAGTTGCCATGAATTCTGGTTCTCACACTCTTGATGTCTTGAATAATGTTTTGATCATGTAAATACCACAATTCAATTGCACAGGTTAAGTCTGTATTAATCACAACAACATGTATGTAAATGTTAATATTTCATTTCCTCATCTGTGAAGGTGTCCATGAATGAATATTGCATAATCTGCAAATCTGCATAATACCTCGGGTATATTCTGTCTTCTTTTTTTCATTTTGTTAAAACTACCTATATTAAGAATATGCTTGGCTGGACAGATGGCTCAGTGGTTATGAGCATTGGGTACTCTTTCAGAGGTTCTGAGTTCAATTCCCAGCAACTATATGGAAGCTCACAACGATCTATATTGGGATCCATTGTTCTCTTCTGGTGTGTCTAAAGACAATGACAGTGTACTCATATACATTAAATAAATAAATAAATAAATTAAATAAATAAATAAATACTTTAAAATTTTCATAGGGAAATGTCCTTTTATCATAGGGGAAAATCTTATTTTTAATTTATTTTATTCTATGGAGAATGAGATTAACAGTATTTTATAACTGAATTATATATACTAAAGATGTGCTTAAAAGAATGTATCCATTTAGATGGAGTCTTATCTCTAAAAGTATTGGATGTAAAAAACAAAACAAAACAAAACAAAACAAAACAAAACAAAACAAAACAAAACATTGAAGCTTACTGACTTTACTTCTGAAAGGCCATAGCTGCTCATGTTTTATGGCCAATCAGCAACGTAAACACAATGATTTTTTTCTTTGTTAAATGAATTCTAGGGTAGATACGATTTTTTTTCTTAGCTAGTTGTAAAAATGGTCATTTCTACTCTGACACCAGGAATGTAGCCTAAGATATGAACTTGAACAAACTAAGTTTTATAGTATTTATTTCATTTTACAAACAAACAAAAGTTAATAATTTTTGCTAGAGACTTCAAAATGCTGTCTTTAGTACAAAAACAGAAGTCACATTGATAGCATACAATTTGCGTACTTTCTTCTTTAGCAGCTTAAACTGGACTATTATTCTATTTTTATAAAAAGAAGTTTCTACTGCCAAAAGGTGAAACAAAATTTCAGCCAACGCAAGTGTAGCATGAACCCATGATCATGGCAGCATTTCATGAAGGATCCCAACAGTCCGACTATCAGAAACGGTTTAAAGAACAAGAGACAGTACCAAAGCAATTCAGTCACATGGCAACAATTTAAAAAATGTGAGGTTCTGCAATTCTAACTAGTCTAGTAAAAAAGCCAAGACTTCAAAAAGCCCCTCCATGTTCTCCTGCGTTTTGTCTCATATAAAGACAATGTTAGTAGTTCATTTCAATTGTGAAGGATATTGATACTTTGTTTAAAAAGAATTGATCAAAAAATTGTAAAACAAGAACAATAATTTTGTTTCCTAAAGGAATATTAAAAAAAAGGTATCCATTTAGGACATGGGCACTGGGGTCTTTCAACTCTCACTACCAATCTAATTTGACTTTTAGTCAGAATTCACACTTGGCTAAGGTGCAGGTGTGTTTGTCAGGTCTAGTTTTGTTTCATTTTGTGTTTATAACTCTAAAATCATAGAAGTCTCCTCTTTTACTATGACCTGCCAACATGGGACACATTTTCACCCAGAATGTGAAGACAGCAGCCCGGGCCATCATTTAGAAGTACTACATGCTCTTGGGTAATGACTTCCACACAGACAAGCACCTGTGCTTGGAGGTTGCCTTTATCTCTGCAAGAAAGAACACAACAAGATGGCCGACTATGCTGAAAATGATGAAGAGGATTAAAAGGGGTCCTGTGAGTAGTATCTCCACCATATTGCATGGGGAAAGGAAAAGAGGAGAGATAATTATGTTCCTGAGGTCTCAATTCTAGATCAGCTCACCAAGACAGGTCCCAACACCAAGGAAATGCTGAAGTTTGTAGACTCTGTCAGTCTCTCCAACCTGCAGGTCCTTCAGACTGCAGTTAGGATGAATTTCAAAACACCAAGTGGAACCCTTTGAACCTGTTCTGTAATATTTTCAACAAACCTGGGGACAACTAAAATAAAAACAAACAAATGAAAAAACTAAAAGGATAGAAGTTTAACTAATTTCAAGAAACCTATCTTATATTCAAGAGTGCTATATAACAATATGCTACCAAATAGCATGGAGATGCTTAGAACTTATTGGTAGCAATTTTTTTATAATGTTGATAATTATGCTTTTATAACCTAATGACTTTCAAGAAGATGAAGAAATAAGAAAGGCTGAAATTTAAGTAAAGAAAGAAGCAGAAGATGGAGATGGATGGAGTGGGAAGAGATGAGCATCTACAGAATTATTCAGCATGCACATTCATTCTATTTCTGATAGAATATTACAAATGTTTTAGAAACTTTAATCCACAAGCTGAAATTGTACTGCTTAAGAGTAATTCCCTTCTTATTTTATACAGGAAAAACTATCTGCCATCAGTAATAAAGAAAGAATATTGTGTACAATAATATTTTTATTAGAGTTTATTTGAGTCCATTTACTACTTTTTGTTAGTTTATTAGAGTCCTTTTACCTCTATTTTATTTATTAATTAATATAGTAGAAGGATTTTATTAAAGAGTTTGATTGAATAGTTTCCCATAATATCTACTGGTGAGTTTTATCATGGTAGATATGACTTCACATGCATACACATACAAACACACACACACACACACACACATATTTTTTAAGTTAACATGTTGATTGTGCCGCATAAAGATTTTAAAGGTGAAGTAAAAGTTTTCAAATCATGTTTAAAATCTCTTGGTTCATAAAACCAAAGGAAAAAACCACATCAAACATTGAAGCTTTAAGACATGAAGACGTTAGCATTAAATAAAGACAACTGTAAAATCGATCTTGAAGATACCATACCTTACTGAAATTAGTATAAAACAATTTTTAAAAAGATAAATGCTGAGACACATACATATTTTCTAGTTGAGAATTTCTTCTATGAAAAAGGTCTGCATATGAAAGACAGTCCAGAGACATCTTTGAAGGTTCTCTTTCAAAGCAGCTCCACTTTCCCTTGTGTCTGGGGATTTCTGTTATTAATTGAAGTTAATTTTCTAGCATATCAGTTTGCCGTGCACGTGGGAAAGATTGATAGCCTCTCCGATTCTCGAGAGTGTTGGAAATGACACTGTTCCATCACCGGGTGCCTTCACTTTTATCATCACAAATCAAATTATAAACATCGGGGCAACCTTGCTGGAATCTGGCTTCAGGAGATTTCCATAAGATTAATTAGGCGGCCAAAGCAAAGATGGTAAAATAGAAAGGGGAGGGGGCGGGGGAAGGAGGGAGAGTTGGAACCATTCATTCCTGGCAGAATGGAAAGCCAATTCAACAATGGGTAATTAGCGTGGGCCACGGATTCTCAAAGGCACGGAGGACACTGGACTCTTTCTCGCACTCTGATGTTTAGAGCCGTATTGTGGACCCCCTCATTTAATTAGTGCACTTTGATACCCACAGGAGTTTGAGGCTCCAGGGCATGCTAAACACAGACTGACACCAGCAAGCTTCTGCCTCCTTCCACTCTAATTAGAGACACAATGAGCTGCAAAGACAATGTTTTACTCCAAGATTTCTTCTGCAGATACCTCTGGCAGGAAACAATCGTTTATTTTGTGTCTATATTGGTATTCAGATTAAATTGTTAGCATGCAAAAGATGAGTTAAGGGCATAGATCTACTAAAAATGCTTAGCAGGGTTCAAAAAAGGATGGGAACAATTTGTGACAAGAAGCATGTTCTTTTGGATTTTATTTTTGCTTTTAATTAGAAATAAACCTTATATTAAAATGTAGGCTGCATCCCAAGGAAAACAACAGTTTTGAAATATCCGTAAGTTCTGTGCCTTAAACAAACTGTTCTAAAATGATCTAGAAGGGAATGGGGAGGAAGCCCCTCTCCTCCTGTGAATTCAAGGGTATTGAAATAACTAAGTAGTTCTAGGAAAAGTGACAGAGGTCATTTTTACAGGAAGATTGCTATTCTGTGTAGAGTTGTTCTAAGAAAGACCAGAAACATTTGCAGTGCCAAATTAAAAAAAAAAAAAAAGTGTTAGTTGTGATAGACAGCTCCTCACTGATTGGAAGAATATAAATATCCCAAGAGAGATTACATATTGAAAATTACTCTCAACATTCCCAAAAATACAATGTTTTATTTTAACTGTACACTGAAAATGTTGCCATCCTGGAATTGAAGCATGGGACAAATAATTCTATATACTAGGTACTATTCTCTATAATTCTATATCATGTAGTCTAATTTGAAAATTTTTCAAGAAGTTGCCAATCCAAAAAAAAAAACCTAATGGGATTATTTTTTATGTGCCTGTTTATCTGTTTAACTGTCTAGCTATATAACAAGCTGTATCTGTTCTTTGGGGAAAGTAGATCAAAAGCCCACAAATAAAAGGAAAACAAAGCAAATATCCTTAGAGACCACATCTCCAAAAATCAACCATGTTTTAACTAACTTCTAGTTAAGACTAAAATCGTTATTTATCAGCAATACAATTTCCATACTTACATTCTTTTTTTGTCCATTATAATTAGCCTGAGAAAGATCCCTGTTTTGTGAAACAACATTTAAGAGTCAGAGACATAGTATTTTTTGTGTAAGCATCTCCAAGCAAAATGAGTACAAGCTGTTCCTTATGGGCCTGTTTGTCTGCCTACCTATGAACTTCCCTATTATCAGGAAGACATTAAATTTGATCAGAAACAGTATGATGTCTTAGTATCTTTCATATATATTTTCTTCTACAAATTGCTGTACTGAATGTATGCAAAGAGTATTAAATAGGTCTCATATCTACTATGAACCCAATAGATTGGAAAAGAATGTTTTCTTTAGCATTGTGCTTCTTAAATCAGCTCTATGATGCTGGCAGTCCTGCTCTGGGCCAACAGACTCAAGGACTATTGGTTACAGTGTAGTAATGCGCATTCATGGAGAAAATGTTGGAGTTATTCTGCTTGTTTGTTTTTCAAGACAGTGTTTCTTTTGTGTAGCCCTGGCTGTACTACAACTCACTCTGTAGTCCAGGCTGGCCTTGAACTGAGAGAGCTTCCTGACTCTGCCTCCAGAGTTCAGGGACCAACGGCTTTGTACCACCACTGCCTTGCTGCATATTTCTTAAAGCTAAAATATTCAGCAGGCTACCATTTATGACTGATTTATTTTACACTAATTTTGCTTGTGAACAGTGCTAGATCTCATGGCTGACGTGCATTACAAAGTCAAACATCCAGATGAACAAACTCTGACAAGGATCCTGGTGTGGAATTGAATATCTCTATATGCCAAAGTCTTTTTATGGATGAATACTTCGGAAAGTTCTAGATTAGTCACTCATGAAACACCAGCCTGACCTATGTCCTTTGGTTTGGTTTCAAGTTAATACTTAGTATTGTCCAAGTGTCTGGAAAAGACTGTCTTTATAAAAAGAAAATTTAAGAAGCACAACAATGCCCAAATTGAGTAAAGCTCTCCTTTCTTGCACATTTGAAGCAAGCAGCTAATTTCAAAGACTTGACAAGTGTATCTATGTAAAGCACTTTGTGCTTTAGACTGGAGAGCCACGAGTGTGTTTATACCTTTTGGGATAGAGTTAACAGTAACACTCCTATATAATTTTTAGTAATAATCGTTAGTTAGCATGACTTAAAAGCACAATCCTTTCTCCCAAAGGTAACCCAATCCCCATCTAAATCACTGAAGTAACTGTTGAATAATTAGCTAGGAATACCTTACATATTAATGTTTCCACTCATCTATCACTTGAAATCCTGAACTCAGCCTCTGCACCCTTTCCGAAAAAAGATTCATGCTTCCAGCTATAAACGCAGGGGACTCTCTGAATGTATCAGTCTACAGTGTGCTCACGGAGAGACAATTGGTCCCATTATGACTAGTTTACCAGTGGTTAATATGCCTTCATATTTTCTGCCTGTCTTACTGAAAATCATCTCATCTATTATTAAGATGTGCGCTAGATTATAGGTGCTTATGGGCAATTCTCCATTTATTTTTTTTAAGCAACAGACTAAGGAAAATTTGTTTGAATATATGAGGTGCATGGAGAAGTTAAACTTCATTGGCCACAAACAAAGGTGAGCAGGATTCTTCTATCACCTATTTGCAGAGTCGAAACGGCATCTAGGCATCTGTATTTTGACATCCTTAACGACAGAATGTTAAGTGCCATGTATCATTTGGTTATATGTGACAGCACAGCGTACCATGCTATGACATTATTTTAGATTACAGGCTATGCCAAAAGCCATTTAACAGTTCTATCACAAAGAAGCAAAGAGATCCCAAAGAAACGTTCCTCTGCTCATCACACCTGCTTTTAAAAGTTCCCCTTATTTCCATTAGCCTATTTTCTTCCCATTCCTCTCCATCTTCCCTTTTCATTTAGAAATTCATTTCATTCCCTCCTGTATTCAGTGATGCTCCTTGCTTCGGGGGCCCTTTATAGTAATTTATTCCATATGCTTATTATCTTTTGTGTAAAAGATTCGGGCCTTTTTTCCCCCTCCTTGTTCCTAACTTTCCATTTTCAGATCGTATCTACTCACTTCTCTGGTCTTGAAGCATAAGGAGTTTGCTTGGATCAATTTTATCAATCCACCTTAAAAATTTTAAAACTTCAATAGGGTTATGTGTAGTCTTTCCCACTGACAATCTGCTCAACGATTGCTTTCTTTTCTTATAACTTAATCATTGAGATCTAGTGTCATTTACACAATTGCTCACACTGATCCCCAGAGTGCAGAAGTGCAATTAAGCCTTGCCAACACTTAATGACCACCACTGTTTAAATTATACAAGGTAAGGTTTGTAAAATTCTATCAAGAGTAGCATTATGAAGCCTTCCATTAAGAAATAATGATCATAAATCATATTACTATTATAAAAAGTTACATTTTATACTCAATATATATCTATTATTGATGATTTGAAAATTCAAGGAGAGTCAGACAGAGACAGAAACAGACAGACAGACAGACAGACAGACAGACACACACAGAGAGACAGAGAGAGAGAGAACTTCATAATCCAATTCAGCCAGGAACTAGCTTTTCTTTCCAAAACATCAATATTTATGTTTGATGTAGCAATATCCACATAATTGGAAGAAATGTTTTAAAGAAATTGTAACATGCCACCTCCTGACAGATGTATTCAACCTTCTATGTTCCACTAGCAGATATTAGCATATTTTAAGTTATTGGATATTTACTCTCTCTACGAAATCTCCTGCCTAAACCTGTGTTTTTATTCCTGAGCAGTAGAATGTATAATACTTATGTACAAGTCAACCAAGAAAACAACATGTCCTCCAGAAACTGACTTTTTAGGTTAGGGAAGCAGCTGAGAGGTAGGGTGCTGGCCTGCTATGAACACACGGCTGTGTTCAACACCTAGCACTATGTGATGGAGAGAAAAGAAGCTTCATTCTGGGCAAAACAAAACAAAACATTATTAATTTAAAAAATCATCTACTATTTACAATGTTGAAGGCATTTAACTGAGTACAAACTTTGATGTGTGATACATTTTGGAATGAATTCTTGAAGGGATTAAGAGAGGGACACTTTAAAAACTTCCTTGTTAATGGTAGATTATTTTTCTGGAAGAAGAATGCTTGTTTGAAAAAGCCTTGTCCAGACCTTAGAATGAATTAGGTGACTTGGGAAGATCTAATTCTCTGGTAAGTACACTTACATTAAAATTCTTCAAACGAAGTTAAATTATGAAATGAACATTTTTAAAGACAATGAAAACGCCTTTTAGAGCTTTCCCTATATCCATATGTTCACAAATTGCTTGAGTATAAAACCCAGGGTGAGAGCTCTGAATGACTACAGATGGAGGGAAGTGTGCAAACTGCCCAGCTCCTAGCATTATGTTAATGACACAGGGTAGCGATTCTCAACGAACTTACTGTTCTCTGTATCCTGAAATGTCACATTGATGTTCAAAGGCATTTTGCATTGAGATAGGACCCCTAAATAAGAAACTTCAGTGTAACCATTTGACAAATAACCATTTCTAAAACCTGTTATATTTTTTTCTGCAATACAAAATGCTGGTTTTGGCAATGGGGTAGGGGGAACACTAATGGCGCTATTCCTTAGACCACTGGTACTTTGCTCACAATATACAGTAGAATCATCTGGATGATTTTAAAACAAGCTGAAGTCCAAGTCCAACCATGAGAATCACTTACGATATTTACTAAACACATGCACATGAGTAGGACTTTATTAACAAGTCAAGAGCCACAGCTATATTTAGAAGATTCTTCTAATACTCAGTATTTCTGAGTTGTACTACAAGTGTCCAAACTTTTCATTCAGAGTTGGGAAATGTAATATACTTGTTTATTTCTCTATGTCTTGAAATAATATCTCCCAATCTTGAAAGACACTGGAAACTTTTCCAATATTTATGTATATACTATAGTATATACATAAATATAGTATAGTCTTATACTAGGGTAGAGTTAAGAAAAATCCTCTCTATACTCATGAAGAGAGGGAATATGAGGCAAAGTAATATTTGTTAATTTAATACCATTTAAAATTTAATCTGATTACTATATCTGTGTTGTGATGGTTCTTATTTTATTGCTAATGAAACTAAAGTTTGAATATTTTGATAAAAATTATTTTCAGCTATAACTCTGAACCCATGTGCATCATACAGCCAATAGCTCCCCTCCCATCTCCCAGCTAATGCTCCATCATTGGAGGAAGTCTAGGAAGGAACTTAAGCAGAAACATGGGGCCAGAAAATATGGAGGAACTCCAGCTTGTTTCTTAGCTGCCTCAAAACCACATGACCACCTAACATTCTTACATAGCTTAGAACCACAGTCTTCTGGATAGGGCTACCCACAGTGGCCTGAGGTCTCTTTAATCAGTTAATAATCAAGATAATAACCCACAGACATGCCTATCAGTCAATCTGATCTGGGCATTCCCTCAGCAGAGGCTCTCTTTGAGATGACTATAGGTTGCATCAAGTTAACAGATAAAGCAAAGTTGAGAACTCAGATGGCTTGAGCTTCAAAGCAATTTTTTGAATCATCTGGACAAATATTCGAGCTGTTCTTCCTTGTCTTTCTTGTTCAGTATGCTTCTGGACACTATTTCATGCATGCGGAGGTGTTGCTATATGCAGTGATAAAATATAGACCCAAGATTTTACATCTCTTTCCCACTCATTCTCCTTCATGTTTATAAACTCTAGGTATAACCTGAAGCATAATGAACAAGATGGGAACATACCGACTTTTTCTTAAGACATTGCTCTATTGGGGAAAAATGCTTTCCATGTAAATTATGTGCTACCTTGAATAGTCACCTTGGACTCATTGCCATCAAGTGACACATAAATACAAATGCAAGTGAGCTGCATAAAGAAGGGCAGCTTGAGAGACATCTCTTGAGGATCCTGTGTTACCAATCAGCAAATTTCAGGATATTTTTGAATATGTGAAACACCTAAAGCAATGGTATAAACTGTACATTCCCGTTTGGTTCCAAGTTACTGCTATTATTTAAATGTTTATGCCCCTTCTTCCTAAATTCCTTCAATCAAAACCTAATGCTCATCCAGCATGATGGCATTGGAGGTGAGGGCTAGAGACAAGATCAGTGCCCTAATAAAATGCGCTATTGTGGCGGTTGGCTCCTGGCACATAAGATCATATTTAGGATGTAGGCACTCACCACTCACCACATTTTCTGGCACTTTGACCTAGAATCCTAATCTCCAGAACTGAGAAAAATAATTTTTTCTTGAGCCACATGGGTTACAGTATTTTGTTAAACAGTTTGAATGGGGAAAGATATTGGCCATCCATGTCAGATAATTACATTTTCTCAAAGTACTGAAAAAAAATATGTTTAGTAGCAGAGGCCTGTATGTTTCAGACTAGCTACAAAATTCCCTTAGTTATTTTCGTTAAAAGTCATATGGAGTTTCAATCTTCCTAGAAACTATGTAGTTAGTGTATTATTTAGGTAATACGGAGATGCTATTACTTAAAGTCAGCACAGTAACAGAACACAATTAACTAAGTTTTATTAGCTGCTTTGGAAAGACAAGAATTTAACTTCTTGTTTTCCTTTTAAATGCAGCTATGAGACAACAGAATGCAAAGTATGTAAATAAATAATTTGGGGAATATAATATATGCTGCATGATAGCAACAGAATTTTAGAAAATTCCCTCATTTTATTAAGTTGTATGCAACAACTCTTGTTAAAGGGTAACATTGCATAGACTTAGAGAGAAGGCAATAACTGTACTTTCCCCTTGACTAAAGAGCTCCATCTTACAAGAGTTTGGACAGGGCTCAAATCCCCCCAGCATTTATTTTAGCTTATATATATATATATAAATGCATGGGAATGGAGGAAAAACCAATTGTTACTATTGCATGTTTCTTTGAAATTCTTCAATGCATTTTTTTTTGCCTCTCCCCTTTGCATTGTAGGTCCACTTGTGACAATTTATAATTGTCATTGAGGATATGATGAGGGAAATACCTGTACCGACTTTAGAACTCGATTCTCTTCAATTTTCTCCTTGAAATAAATGAATCAAAGACCTTTTCTTCACCCTATTGTTTTCATTTCAAAAGCCACTCAGCTTCTAACAGAAAGGAGTAATAAGTACTGGTTGTAAAATAATCTGTCAGTCAATCATGTTCGTAGACTGTGGGCAGACCACTCACTGAGTTTTAGAAAAGATTTTTAAACACACACTCACACATACATACATGCACACATGCAAACAAATAAAGAAAAATCACAATTAAAACAGGTGTAGATTGGAAACTTCCAATTTCTTTTGTACTGATTTTACTCTTAGAATTTAGAAATGAGCATAGCAACTCTATTAAGTAATGTTCAGATGGATGCTTTCAATAAATGGCTGCTTTAAAAGAACCTGAATAGCACCTTGGCCAGTTTATGCATCCCTTGTATCCTCCATTCAGTGCACAGGAAGAGTGCATTTACTCTGGCTCATCTGAACTTTGTAGTTCTCTTTTCCAGTCTGGGATGTTTTGTTATATCTATTAGGAAACATGAGATGAGGGAGTTCATAAACCTAGAAAGAAATAGACAATAATTTGCTGCATGATTTCATTTATGAAGTGCGCAGAAACCAGTAGCACCATATGTGAAGACCTGAGCTCATTTGCTGTGTATAATGAGTTATTTCTATACTCCCATCATTTCCTTATACTCCTCAGTTAAAACTAGTGAATGTAACTAAGCTTGAGGTCTGTGCAGACTTGGGAGGCAGGGAAAAGGCTGCTCTCCCTAATTTGGGCACGGTCTCTAAAATTATGTGCATCAAATAATATCCTCAAATACTGCACCTTCATCTAACCACCAGGAATATTTGCCCAAATAATTTGTGTTTGCGAATTTAGAGGCTGGGTTAAGACCATTTGCAAAATTCGGCCCTGAAAATGTCAAGTACATACAGCCTTTTTATAACATCATAAATATTAAAGAGTAGAAAACTTAAACCATTAAGTTCCTGAGAAGTGGTATACCATATTCTACTGGGTTGTGTAACGTTCAAAAGCACGAGTAGCTTCCGACTGTTTCTGCGGGTCCTTGAAACTTCACCTTTAAAACCCCATCTTAAATACAACCTATTCCTAGATTTACATTTAAGTCCAGAATAAACATCTTTTTTCACTCCAAGTGCATATTTTGTGTTCTGCTGGTCAAGGTGTTTAATTAGGCTGAGCCTCAGGGGTGAGGTTAGTCTTCAAGGCTCACATCCATTGGCCTCTGAGGGAAGGCCATTACAAGCCTGTACCCCTCATAACACAAATGTGGCTACAGCAAGCCTGACTAACCATTGCTTCTTATTACCTACTATAAAAATATATTGTGAGGAGTAAAGCCTGGGTAAATTGCTTAGAAATGAGGAAATTTGGATTTCCTGGAAATTTTAGAAACTGTGTGTATTCAGGATAAAAGTGATCAAGGTCCTTAACTTTTGGGCCATAAGAAACTCTCATATGAAGCAGAGGCTGTGGTGAACAGCTTTAGAATGCTATTTAATAGAAGAGTCCTTGAATTTTTTCTCTTTTGGTAAGTAAGGGCTATTAATACCCTGGAGCTTCCCGAAGAGCATCGCTTCACACAAGCTCTCCAGTTGTGTGTCTTTTTGAGTGGTTTGCATTCCTATTTGTGGGTGAGATGCAGAGATCTGTGGAAGCCAGAGAACTGACATAGTTTCCAAATCCTTGCACCACCATTAATAAAGCTCGGTTGAGGATTTGAATTCACAAATGAGAGTGGAAAGCCAGGACAGTTTTCCAGGGGTTGAAAACCATTTCTAGCATATCTAAAGCTATTACGTATTTCACAGAATTTGTGTTAAAAGGAAGTTTTTATTTTTAAAATAAACATGTTTCTGATTGAGTTACAAAGATGCTGCTGCCATTTTCCCCTTTAACATGGGATTTTTCTCATCAAGTTTACTTACATGTTTCTGAGAGAGAGAGAGAGAGAGAGAGAGAGAGAGAGAGAGAGAGAGAGAGAGAGAGAGAGAGGGAGGGAGGGAGAAGTGTTTTGTAGGATTCCCACAATCAAGTACCACACATTGTGTGGCTCAGACATCAGAAATGTTTTCTCAGACTTCTATAGGCAGGCAATCTGAGATTGGACTGTCAGCTGGACTCTCTAGGTCCTGTGCATTGTTTTCAGATTCATAGATGGATATCCTTCTCTGTTGTCTTCAGTGTTCTCTGTTGTGTGTTTATGCACGTGTGTGTGCACGTGTGTGTCATTGCTTCTTTTTGTAAGACAACTAAATGTCTTGTCATCCTGGATTAAAATCCATCTCCAGGACTTAAATGTATCTTACCTCGTTATGACCATATTTTCATATGTAATGATATTGTAAGTACCAAGGGTTAGACTTCAGTCATGAATCCATGCTGGGACTGATACAGTTTAGCCTGTGGCAGCGATTGGTTTTCTTCTTCATTCGTACATTTTTTTAAATGGTATTATTCTTGTGAGTAAGTTCTAGGAGCTCTGATAGGTCATTGTACTACTGAGCGGCTGGAAGCACATGGCTCCAAGACTCAACATTTGACCAAAAGTTATCACCCACGGGACATTATGCTGTCATAATCCACCAAGATTGCTTTTTAAAGAAAACTAGAAAGAAGAGAAGCACACTGATGCCTAGGATGTGTGCAACAACAACAACAACAAATCATAAATCTCTCTGTTAAAAGAATGAATGAAGGCCCATTTTCTTACTTTTCCCCCCCACCCCATTTATTTTGGGTATGTTTGTGTGAGGAGTGAGGCTCAAGTGTTCTGTGACATGAACATGGAGGTCAGAGGATAACTCATGGTCAGTAGACAGCTCTTGCTGTCTGGACTTGGTTCTCTTCTTTTGTTATGTAGGTCACTGGGATTAAACTCAGTATGTCATGGTTGGCCACAGGTCCTGATACCTGCTGAGCCATCCATCTCAATGGCCCATTTTTTCACTCTTCTTCCACTTCTTTTTGTTGTCTGTTTACTCTTCAGTGAACTGCAAGGAAGCTCTATTGAAAGTCAGGGTTGAGTTCTAATTCCACACCCAGCAGAACATTTTATTTTCTAGTCTTTCTCTTCCAACTTCACCCTGAAATCCTTTTCCTCTGTGAAATATATTCATTCCCAAATATACTTTGTTAGTTTTCTACACCTAAGATACTGTCTTTCTTCTGGGTGGATTTAAAAATTATGTGATAGTGCGTTCTTTTTCTTTAAGTTCTGTTTTATTTGGTGTGAACTGTAAGTCAGCTGATTTCGTTAACATTTAGCTGGAATGAATGTTTCTATGATTTTAACATAAACTGTTCTGTCTGGCTGTTTGCTGTGTGTCTGAAGGTGATGTGTTTTTTCTATCGAGGCAATTTTTATGCCGTTATTTTGTATTGTTTTACTATGAAGGGTCATAACTTCAATTTGTTTTTAAGTTTGATATACTCTCCTTGAAACTTGTTATGTGACTTCCACTTCTACATTACACACGTGCGGAAGCATGGCTTTATACTGGTGTTACATTCTGAGGCTCACATAACTGCAATTCTTTGTACAAACATTTCGGAGCAAAGAGAGTATATTTATTTATTACACCTACAAGGTATAATCTAGAATAGAGGTATACAATTGAAGGCTTTCATTCCTAGTTTACGAATCTATATGCCTTATCACTATACTGAATCCTGTAGGCAGTCATAATTCAATCATGAATAATAAGAAATCTTAGCATAGGAAAATGCAGGACCAATATATACTATGGGAGACTAAAAGTAGTTGTGCTCTAGAAGCCACTCAGTGTGAGTGGTACTTGCAGGACCCCATGGTGATGGTGGGAATTAGTGGTAAAGGATGCATGAATGCAAAAGCTCAGGCCTTTGTTGGGCACTGCTGCAGACTTCATAAACTCTTAACATTCAGACTTTACTATGTATCTTTTTCTTCATAGTTCATTTATTTAGTGTGTGTGTGTGTGTTTGTGTGTCAGTGTGTGTATGCGTATCGGTGTTTCCTGGTGTGTGAGTATGAAAATCATACAACATGGAAGCTTTGTTTTTTTTACTTCAAACATGAAGGTGCCACGGATCCATCTCTAGCTGGCAGGTGTGTCAGCAGGTGCCTTTACCCCTTGAGCCATCTCGATGGCCGAAGGCTACACTAAATTTATAGAAACATATTTTTATTCCTACAAAAAGCAAATTGCCTTTATATGACTGAAACTTTACAATTGTATGGGTGTTTTAAATTGCTTAAAACTAGTTAAAAACACACAGTACCCACACACACACACACACACACACACACACACACACACACACACACACACAATTCTTATTCATAACTGTATTGCCTAAGATTTTCTTAGGTAATATTTTTTTAGCTTTTAAACCTTTTAGTTAAAAATTCAAGACCACACATACATTGCCTTGAGCCTAGTGGGCCAGGACCAGCAGGTTGGTTGTAGTCATCCCCCACATCTTGCCGACTGAAAAGTGGTCAGGAGCAATACCACAGGCAGAAGGTCTCCTCCAGGGTCAAGGCATTGTCTCCAGAAATATCCCTCGAGGCCCAGCCTTAAGCCATCCTCTTTCTTCTTGGAAGTATGTCTGCAGTGGTTTTGTTGTTGTTGCCTCTTTCATGCCTGCAGAAAATGCACAACTAACAGTTTTCTTTGTCAGTGAAAACCTTGGTGTTGAAGTCTGATTTCAAACTTCATCAGTCTCAAACCACCAAAGTCCACAAAGGCCTGTTCTGCATCCTCCGCTGTGTCTCTTGGGCCTTGGCTTCTGCTGGAGCTCTCTTCTCACACTTTCTTTGGCTGCCTGTATATAAGGCGATGGGACTTTATCAGCTCCATTATAATCTTGTAGGACTCGGGTTCATCGCTGATCAAGATTCATTGTACAGTGCATGGTTGTACACATGATTTTATCATGTGTCAGTGTAAAAACAGAATTTTTAACACTCGTTGTGATGTCACTGTGTTTAACAATCCCTTCATTGTGATCCAAACACTGAAGTCTAAATACCTACTCATTGAAGTTATCTGTATGTACAGTCCAGAACTCAATATCACACACCTATTTCCAGACTGTTATCTGAATGTCTTCTTTACATGGAATCTTTTTTTTATTAGATATTTTCTTTGATTACATTTCAAATGTTATATCCTTTCCTCGTTTCCCCTCTAAAACCCCCCTATTCCCTCCTCCCTCCCCCTGCTCGACATACCCACTCCCTCTTCCTACCCTGGCATTCCCCTATACTTGGTATTCACAGGACCAAGGGCCTCTTCTCCCATTGATGACCGACTAGGCCATCCTCTGATATATAGAGAGCTAGAGCCATGAGTCCCACCATGTGTTTTCTTTGGTTGGTGGTTAAGTCCCAGGGAGCTCTGGGGTTACTTGTTAGTTCATACTGTTGTTCCTCCTAGGGGGCTGCAAACCCCTTCAGCTCCCTGGGTACTTTCTCTAGCTTCTTCATTGAGGACCCTGTGCTCCATCCAATGGATGGCTGTGAGCATCCACTTCTGTATTTGTCAGGCACTGGAAGAGTCTCTCAGGAGACAGCTATATCAGGCTCCTGTCAGCAAGCTCTTGTTGGCATCCACAATAGTGTCTGGGTTTGGTGATTGTAAATGGGATGGATCCCCAGGTGGGGCAGTCTCTGTGTGATCATTCCTTCAGTCTCTGCTCCACACTTTGTCTCTGTAACTCTTTCCATGGGTATTTTGTTCCCTTTCCAAAGAAGGATCAAAATATCCACACTTAGGTCTTCCTTCTTCTTGAGTTTCATGTGTTTTGCAAACTCTATCTTGGGTATTCTGAGCTTCTGGGCTAATATCCGTTTATCAGTGAGTGCATATCATGTGTGTTCTTTTATGATTGAGTTACCTCACTCAATATCATATCCTCCAGATTAATCCATTTGCCTAGGAATTTCATAAATGTATTGTTTTCCTTCACATGGACTCTTAAAGATCTCAAAAAAAACTTTAATAATGTATATGAAAATTCACAGGAAATTAGATTTCTGTGACTCCAGCATATGATTCTCCCATGTTTCCCAGTAATAAATAACAACCCAATTAACTGATTTTCAACATACTGCTTCACAGGATTAAATTTTGGAAATTATCATTCATCTCTGAGTTGTTATAAGCAGTTTATATTCTGTAGCCTGAAGATTCATTCTCTAGACTACCCTCCAAAATTATCAGAGCTAAATATGTTTCAATATGTCATATTTATAACATATTATAATTTTATTTTAAGGAAACAATTTTTCTATAAAGGTAGTGTAATTGGACTATGGATAATTTGCAGTATATTCTCTCTCTCTCTCTCACTCTCTCTCTCTTTCTGTGTGTGTGTGTGTGTGTGTGTGTGTGTGTGTGTGTGTGTGTGTGTGTGTATGTAGACTGTGTGATGTGCATATGTGCAAGTGCATGAACCTATGGAGGTCAGAGGTTGACCTTGGGTCTCTTCATTTATCTATTTTAACCTTATTTCTTGAGACAAGGTCTTTAACTGAACCTTGAACTTGCTAGTGGGTTAGACTGTCTGGACATGGAAGACTTGGGATCTACTGGCCTGTCTCCTGGATTCCATTGCTGACACTAAAAGCATCTGTTTCCTTTCCTGACTTTTTCATGTGGGTGCTAGGGATGGAACCTCAGAACCTGCTGTCTGAACAGCAAGCACTTTATCCATGGAGACATCCCCTGTCCCATAATGCAAGTTTTCTTTTATATCATTATGTGAGCACCGAGGGATTTGTGAATGGTGAAAGTTAGATTTATTTGAACATATATAAGTAGGTTTTTATACTGGGCTGGAAAGCTGGCTCAGTGGTTAGAATTGGTGATTGTTTTCTCAGAGGACTCAGGCTTGAGTTCTAGCCCCCACATAGAGGCTGGCAACCTTCAGTAAATCCAGTACCAGCAAAAGGGACATTTTCTTCTGGCCGCCTTGGGCACTGCATGTATGCACAAACATGTATGCAAGCAAAAAAGCATATGCCTAAGGCAAGAAATCAATCTAAAGAACTTTGTTGTAACTGTCTTATATTTAAAATATCTTCATAATAAAATACTCAGCATGTTGACTGAAAAATAGGAAGACCAAAGAATGTGAGTAAAATATAATAATGTTTCTGCTTTTTATATTTAGATATGAAAGGGGACACTTGGAAGAAAATAAATCAAAATGTTAACAAGATTATTTTTAAATGTCTTCTTCAATTTTCTTCTATGTTCAAAAATTATCTACAAAACCAGGCATTACTTTTATAATCAAACAGAAATAATAAGCGTTATTTTAAATTAAATCTCATTATCTAAAATTGAATTCATCTTCTTTCCCAAGTGCTCTTCATTTCCTGACGTTTCTATCAGTACCCGTGGAATCATTTTGCTGATGGTTACCCAGACTTCTAACTCATGAGAATGATTTCTTCCTCTGAAGTGTATTGTACCTTGATGGACACATGGAACATACTATGGTGAATCACATGGGTACTCGCTCTTCCCACAAGAGTTGGTGTGGATATAGCAGGTAGAGCTGATGCTTCAAAACAAATGTAGTATCTCTCCCGGTCTCTGACTGGCTGGATCTGGACCTCATGCTCCCACCAGCCTTGAAGCCCCATGCATCTTTACTCATTAGAGTTGGTGCTTTAAAGAAATTGTGATAGAACGGATGCTGGAAGAAAAACAAAGCAAATCAATACACTGTGATTCTTCTGGCTGTGGCTTGGAGACACAAGACTGTGTGGGAGCGGGCCCTGAATCAATCTGTAAGGAAGATCTAAGTGAACGTGTATTTTGATAAGGACCCCAGTGTGTTAACCTGTAAGAATTGACAAAGCCTATTTTTGTGGTCTGTGGGAATGTTGGTAGAGTGTACAGAAAGCCCTGATGGCAGATTCTTCCTTGAAACTGTAGAGTCTCAATACCTACACTAGCTAAGCCTGCTATTAATGCTGTACTTAATAAATGCTCTGAGCTTCTGAGTTATTGGGTAGTTGGGGCTGTCTCGTCAGAGTGAGCACAGGCTAACCGACCCTAGCTTTTTTGTGCATGTGTTTGTGTCTGCCATGTTTTTCATTTCCTTGTGGTCCTGGCCATATGTCCAGAGCCAAGCCATACAGGCCAAAATCACTCTTTCAAAAACCCCACCCCTTGATTGGTTCCACTCATTTTTAATCTGAAAGTTGGTGTGGTGACCTCTATGGACTCATGAATTTGAATGCCTGAACCATGAGAAGTATGTCTTTAATGGGGCAAGTATGTCACTGGGGTGGGGGTTGGGCAGACTTTGAGGTCCTATATGTTCAGGCTCTGCCCAGAGTAGAACACAGTTCCCTTCTGCTGCCTTAGGATCAAGACAGAACTCTCAGCTCCTTTGGCACCAGGCCTGCCTGCATGCTGCCATGCTGGCTGCCATGATGATAATGGGCTACATCTCTGAAATGATAAGCCAGCCCCAATTAACTGTTTTTTTTTTTTTTTTTCTTATAGGAGTTTTCTTGGTCATGATGTCTCTTCACAGCAATAAAATCCAAATGAAGGCAGATGGTTTACAGTTGCTTTAGACTGTACATTTTCTTACGTGAAGGCTTATCCATTGTACTCTTACCCCTAGTACTCAGACAATATCAGACAATGGTATTGAGCTGTGACTTATTTCGTAGCCAGGTTTGTTTGCCTTCATGTCATAATGACTTGACTATATTTCTAAAATTAAATTTTCTGTGTTCCAAATCTTCTCTAGTTATTTCCTCATCCTACAGAATCTCTGAGCTCAGAATCCAAATGTTAATATTCTTTACAGTTTTCATACTTTATAATCTAAAATTACTTGTTACACTAAAAAAAAAAAAAAACCTAAACTATAAACATGGTTAAGCGTCTTCCATTCAAAAGTTCTTTCTTCTACCCTAATGAGATTGCACTAAGCAAAATGAAACAAGTCTCCTGGGATTGCACTTTAAAAATATTAGTAAGGCTTCAGTCTATTTCTGGTAAACTCTGAGCACTAATAACCATATCCATAATTTTGTTCTGAAAAAAGAAAAGCTTCTTGAATTTTAGTACACTTACGAAATCTAGTTAGGTTGCAGATTCTTGTGAGATTGTCCTAGACAGAGCTTGAGATTCAGTGATCCTAATAAATCGTCAGGAGATCACCATGTTCCAGTAATCGGCTGGAGTGTGCAGTTTCTCTTACATGTAGCATCTTACATTGGCATCAGACTTGGTGCCTAACTCCCAAAAACTCAGTATTAATGAGCTTTTCAAAAAGGTTTTGAAAATTAAATTTGGATGGAAGGACACAGCCATCATCCTGCGTTGGCCCCAGCTTGACTCTGATCTTCAGGACAGTGCTCAATGGCAGAGAACTGGTTTTTAGCTAGGTCTCGTCATCTTCCCCTTCTGTGCTTCCAAAGTCTCCTGAATTCCTACACTTAAAAAATAAGAATGAAGTCCTTTGCTTTGCTTTTAGTTCCTTAGCCACAGATATTTCCTCACTTGGGGATCAATTATTTTGCAAACGCAAAATCCAGAGACTACTCAATGACTCAAACATAACTCCAGGAGATGGTCCTACCTCTCTTTTTCATTCACCTTCCTCACCATCCTGGATTTCACTGAGGCTTTTTATTTTCTTGAGATGTTTGCTTTGGACTTAGAAGTCAAATGCACATTGCAGTAGTCAGAGGACTTGGTGGGTTTTTTTTCTTTTTCCTTTTTATACTTAATTTTCAGAAGTAAAGAATTCTGTTGAATACTGTATTAACTATACAAGAGAAGGAAAAAATTCTTCTTCCATTTATACTGTAAAAAACTCTTAGGTTCTGAACCTGCCACCAGCTTTTAACACTGATAGTCCTGTGATCATGGTAGTCTAACAAGAATTAGTTTTGTTTTCTCCAGCTTACGCAGTTATTATCATTCTCTGTGAATGACTCAGCTAACTGTGATCAATGCTCTAGACAATTCCACCCTTTTCTCCTTTAGTAGAAATAAAGATTATCTTACCTTGTGAGTCTCTGTTTGAAATATTCCCTTGATTATTTGATAGTATTCCAGTTATCAAAGGTGCCATAGGTACCTTTAAGACATTTGATTCCTAGGAAGTGGAGTTTCAATTAGTTGTGGGCTGTCCAATCTGGATGGTAGTAATCAATCAAATTCATGTCCTGTAGGAGAGCAGCAAGTATGCATAGCCACTGAGCCAACTCTGCCACCCATCGATTGTATGTTTTTATGAGCCAACTGAGATAAAGTACGGGGTCTAAGTTAAATACAGTGTTCCTTCTCAAAGAACCACGTTGGTATGCCCAATTTCCAGCCCATGATTACAACCTTTCCAATATCAATCCTGCACACAAACTACCTTTCTTCTTTATATAGCCTGTTCCAAGTTGGCCTAGTTGCTCATCACCCCTCAGAAAGTCTTGGTCTATGCAGGAAGACAGTCTTTTTAAGGATCTGAGAAGAAAGGAGAAAGCAAGATAGAAAGGGGAAAGAAGGAATAGGTGAGTATACAACTCCAACACTTTCATGTAGAAAACTCACACAGATTCTCCTCCCACTCCTGGTAGATGGGAACTCCTCCTCTTTATACACCAGGTATTGGTCAATCCTTTTCTCCTCACAGAAACCATACACACCTTCTCTCTCCTACTGAGTTGAATAACTTTAGTTTTAGTGTTTGTCAGTTACAGATTTTGTGTAACTTCAACACTTTCACTAGGGCATATTTGAGTTACCACTACACTTCGATTCAGAAAGTCTAAGCTTAGAAAAGGATTGCAGATGGTTGTCTCACTGAATTACTTTCTCTGAAAATTCAGTTAGCCATACCTGTGCCTCTGACACAACTTTTTCAAATGAGAAGCACCAGAGCTCAGATCCCTTAGTCATCGTTTCGTCCTGCTGATGACCTCCCAGGTTGCACTACAAGAAAAATGCTGAGTTCATTCTTCTAACTTATTCTACATTGGTTTGGCACTCATCTAGAAGAGCTGTTGCAAATCTGCCTCTTAGGAAAAGCTCTAGAGAGGTGTAGTAGAGATGCAGTGATTGCATCATTTTTGCCTTGGTGCTGATTGTTTGACTGAGAAATAGGAATCCCCCCAGCCTTAAGACAAAAGACGGTTTAGTATGTTACTAAAATCCTCGAAAAAGGAACAACTCCAGACTATTCTGTTTCCCTGGAAAACTGACCTTGAAATCATATCAAATTTGAGTTTTTTTTTATTTTGTTTGTTTGTTTGTTTGTTTGTTTGTTTTTAGAATGTTTTTAGCATAGCTTACTTCATGTTTGCAATATGCTCTATAACACCCTATTACTATTATGGCAGAGTTGGCTACTATGGTGGAGGGTTGCTGGCCTCCAGTCCATGAATTTTCCTTTAATGCTGGGTCCTCTGAGTGTGTGTTTTGGAAGTCAGCCTTTGACGTAGGCGTTGCTCTTCCTGTAGCATTTCAGTGGAATATCCCAATTAAGAAGTAAATTTGGGTTCTTGAGATGGCTCAGGGTGTAAAGGTGCTTGCTGGCAAGCCTGACAAACCTGAGATTCATCCCTGAAAGTCATGTGGTGGAGAGAAGGAACCAATTCCTGGCTCTTGCCCCTGAGCTTTCATGAACATGTTTTACACACAGATAAATAAATCATTAGAATGTAATTCTGAGAACATGCTACTTCCACATCCACCGCAACAGTGTATCCCAATTATCCTGGCCAACTTGACCCATTGGTGCCAGAATAGTATGGTGCAGCCTTTTTTTTTGTAGACCTGCTCTAATTTCTTGATGAATTTGATATTAACTAAAAAAAAAAAAAACCCACATTCACATTGCAGTTTGGTCATGAAGGCAAGCGTAACATTCGGGTAGGACTAAGAATGAAGAGAGAAAGGATAAAAGAAATCTGTTAAGATGATGAAGACCTAAGCGAGATTCTTGCTGCTTTGGGAAGGTCTAGTTTCAGCAATGACAAATGAATTCTCATTCTTGGAATAAAACCAGGGCACTTTAGAAACAAACTCCAAGAAATTATGGGGGTGGCTGAGACCTTAAATCCAGGTGTACCAGACTCTGTCTCTGTTCAGAATAGCTGGTAGAAGTCAGAATGCAGGACTGCTACCTCCCCACATGCTCTCTCTTTGGGCAGCCCTGACATAGTACTAGATACATATTTCCAAGTTACCAGCTTGCTTCATTTTGCCAGGTGAGAGAGCAGTTTTACCTTCTTTTGTGTTCTTTCACCAGCTTCTGAAAGGCTTGTCTTCCCCTTTGTTCCTGATACAGTGATGGGATTTCTAGGTTGTGGGATAGCTCTAACATTGCTTTCTGAGAAAATTCCATACTGCCTGTGCTAATTCAAACTCTCATGAACACTGTACAGAGCTTCTCTTCCAAATATATCCTCTCCAACAAGGCTGTCTTTCATTTTACAGTCTAGTCAGGGTTGCCTTCCCTCAATTTCCTTTGCCTATTTTTATTGTTGTTGCTGTTGTTATTGTTGTTGTTTTATAAACAGCTTTTCAATGTCAGGGAGCTCTCATCTCCTCCTTCCCCTCTCTCTTTAAACGTATATTCCTGGCTTTAAGATCTTGGGGGTGGGTTGGGGTGGAGTGGGTGCAGTACTCACTATATGGCTCACTGTCCTCGAATTCACTCTGTAGATGTTGCTAGCCTTGAACTTACAGAGCTCCGTATGCTTCTGATTCCTAAGAACTGGGACTGAAGTTATGAACCAGCACGGGTGGCTCAAAAACTATTCAGGGCTCAGTATCCGCAGGGATGAACCGCTTTCTCAGAGGGGGTTCCATGAGTAAGCATTTGGATGTGTTTTTTTTCTTCATTCAAGCATCTAAGAGAATGAAATGAATCTATCCCAGCCAAACAGGATAACTCTTGATTCGTGTACCCCGGGTTCACGTTCTCCAGCCACTCAAACATGTGTTCCTTTCCCATTTACCAGGAGTTGGAACTGATTAGCCGAATATTTCCCCCAAATACTTCCTTTTTCAGTTTTCTCACTATCACTACCTCCATCTCTGTTCACAGCAGATAGAGAAATTCTTGCATGTTAATAAAATTGATACTATCAAAAAAATGAAAGATAAGCTCTGTACAGTGTTGATGAGAGTTTGAATTAGCACAGGCAGTATGGAATTTTCTCAGAAAGCAACATTAGAGATATTCCATGATCTAGAAATCCCATCACTGTGTATATATCCAATGGAGTGAAGTCAGTCAGGAAGTGTAGATGCCCTGTCTGCTCAGCCACAGGGCTAGGCTGTTCTGCTGAGGCAGGACTTGGGAGTCTTGACCACGCTTACTCCATGCTGTCTCTGGGCAGGTGTTGGGCCACAGGGAAGCCCTGGGACACCCAAGGGGTTCCCTGAGCCTGAGAAGAGGCTGTGGCCATCTGGTTCTCAGGGTCTTGGACATCCAGGCACCACTGTGAGCCACAGATCTGAGAACGGAGTCTGGGCTAGCCCAGGGGCCGGGGTGTGGGGGAGAAGGGAAGCTCCAGCTGGTCCCGTGGGGTTCAGTCTTTGACTTGCCAGCAATGGGTTTGTCTTGGGCTTGGTGGCAGTCGTGCCTAGGAGCACAGAGAGGCCTTCTACTGGAGATTAGATGGCAGCTCTGTAGGTGAAAGATTTCTCCATGGCTCCTTACGAAGGATCCCGATGAAAAGAGATCATTCATGGTTTTAAGGCATTTGTTGTCATGGCTGAAAGTGGATGAGTAAAACCGTACCCCAGTTCTCAGGGAAAGCCTGAGATTAAATACTTTTTGCAGGGAGGAAATATGTTTTGTCTGAGAAGGAAAGCTTATTGGTTAAGCCATCCAGGCCTTTAGATACTTCATTAAAATGGAGATCTGTCTTGATCCTACACGACCTATGGTCACCTTCTCTACATGTGGAGGGGCTTGGGCATTGCCCTTATGTGACTGATGGCCACAAATCTATGGGGGGCAGTGGCTAGTGACAGGGGACTGGTACCCAGGAACAGGCGAAACTCCTACCGTCCCTTCAGGGTCTCCAGGGTTTCTAGACTTACCTAACAGGGAACTAGGATACCTTTCATGGTCTCACAAGAAAGCTAACTTCACTCCCATGTTCATTTGCAATAGCCAAATATGGACTCATTCCAAACGTAGAGAAAGACAGCGTGGCATTGGTACACAATAGGATATTATTTATTTAATCTTCAAAAAAATAAAAATCTTTATTTATAAAAACATGCATGAACCTGATAGATATTATGGTACATAAAATAAGTAAGGCACTAGAATTCTTAGAATTTTATTATCTCAGTGTGGAATCTAAAGAATTATGTTCATAAAAACAGTAAAATAGTTGCAAAGGGCTAGAGTTGAGGGTTTGGATTTAGAGATGTTGCTCAAAAGACACAAGTTTTCATTTTAGGAGACTATATTTCATAGTCAGATTATACAACATAGTGACCACAGTTAGCAACAAATTACTAGGAGATAGTGGCTTGTCCATGTTCTCACCACAAAAGTGATAAATGTGCACTTTGCAACATGGCTTGAGCTAGTGATATCACAGTGTGTTTATATAAAAAAATATGGAGCCAATATTGAATTATTGAAAAAATATTTTGTCTGCCATTGCTATTCAAATGGAGTTTCCTGGAGGGTCTTGATCCTTCTGAGGTTCCGCCACATTCGTTGAGCGTGGCGAATTCCCAAGGGAATATTTTTGCCGGTCCTTTCCTGACAGAGTCAGTGCCCGTGCTGTCCACACTTTCCCCAGCTGTCGCGTGTCCCTACAAAGGTCTTGTGTTGTTCGATACATTTTTAAGAACAGTCAAGGTGGTGACTCCTCTTCCTTGTGGCATTCTCTCTTTCTGTGTAATCTCTTTCATTGTCTTTATGGTGACGGCAGCTCCTGCTCTCAAAGCTTCTTCATTAGTAGACGTTAAAGTCATGACAAAATAAACCCTGGTGGTTCTTTACTCTTCTACCCCTCCATTGCCTTCAGTAGAAGTACCTTAGTTCATTCATTTATAGTCCAAATGCCTTTACCAATTATTATTATTATTATCATCATTATTATTAATTATTATTATCATCATCATCAAATTCTACGTATAGTTTTTCCTTCCCATTAATTTCATCAATAGAAGAAGAGGCTTAGGGACCAAGCAGTGAAGGGTCTGGAAGGGACCCAGATACACTGTTATGTAAGATCATGGAGTAACACAGACCTACACTTTTCATCTCCTGTTTGCATTTCTGACAACTGACATCTGAGTAGTCTCCACATACCGGGAACCCCAAAAGTCTGTTGTTTTTTTGTTGTTGTTGTTGTTTTTGTTTTTTTTTTAATTTGGCGAAGTCTAGCTTCTCCACATGGACTCTAAATAAAATATGGGAAGTTCAGGGGAAGAGGTTGTCTCCTTGATTTTCAATTAGTGATTGACTAGTCTAGTGAGGCTCATTACAGTCACTCCATAAACAGTGCAATTAGCACAGACTTTACAACCTTTTACAATAAGCCCAAATCTGTCACAACTGCTTTCACATTGAAAGGGATCCAGAAACATATGTTCTGTCTATTTACTGCCGTCATTTCTCTTTCAAAATATTTTTATCTAAAGCAATGGCCTCTCTGCCTTATCCCGTCTTATATTTGAATTCATTCTTCAAAATTTCCATGAAGGTAAACTCACGGCATATATTTTATTTTTAAAAATTTGATTACTTATTTATATCCATGTGCATATGCGGGTCTCTGTGTGCTCTCAGAAGTGGGAGACATGTTGGCTGCTGCAGCTTGAGCTCCAGGTAGCTGTGAGCCGACTGAAGTAGGTGCTGGGAACTGACCTCAGGTCCTCCGCAAGAGCAATATGTACTCTTAACCTCTGAGCCGTCTCTCCAGCCCAAATTCACAACCTTGATGCGTCTATCCTTTGTTCTATGCATTGTGGATGAGATCTGATGGGGACTCAGAAGGTGCTTAATAAGTGAGATTAAATAACCGCCTTCATTACAAACTTTTTTTTTTCATTCAGGGAATAGATGAACATGGCCAAATAATCCTTCTATGTGTACAGTGTAAGTGTTACCGTTCCCATTTTGCATGTAAGCAAACTGAGGAAAAACCACGTGACGTGCCCTGCAGGCTACATGACGGTGCTGGTTTAATCCAAAGGATGCCGAGATCAGGCCTTCAGAGAACTGAACACGTGGTCAGGAGACCTGGCACAAGATTCTGGAGTCATCGAGTCAGAAGATGAATTTTCCTGGTTTTGTCTTGTTCCTGTCCTTGCCAACAGAGGCTCTAAAAGGTTCCATGGAGTCTCAGCATGGATGAAGGGGCTGCTTTCTCTCTCTGACTCAGAACTGTCTCAAGAGACATCGGTTTAAGAATTAGGGTTGTTTTGTTATAAGAAGTTTTTTATAAAAAAAATAATAAAACACCATATTGTATTTGCAATTTAATACTTCACAGTATTAAGCACAATTTCTAGAAAAACTTAAAACATGCCATTTTTATTAATGGTCCATTTAAAACCACCAAACATTTTGATGTCAATTACTAAAACAAGGTTTAACACTGTCAAAAAGCATTAGCGCTAGGAACAGTCACCCTCTCTGTATTTTCATCTGCAAAGCATTACAGTTTATAAAACAATTTTAGCTTCGAATACGTAAGGCCTTATATGAAGGTTTCCATATGTTAAGAATTTTATTTGTGTGTTTGATTTTAAATTGCTTTGAAAAACAGACAGTTGAGGTTTACAGAAAGGAATCTTTCTTTTACGAAATAAATGTCTCCAAAGTGCCAGGGCACCGGCAGTAAAAACAATCTGACCACAAATCAGAAACACATTGGGAAGTGTTTGTGGAGTACACCTCCTAAAACCAGTATTTTGTTTCTATTTGCTGGAAAATTGAAAAATCTGTCGTATCTTGGCACGGCTTGTTGGCCTAGCTCTGATGCCTCGTGCGGTAGATGGCAGATTGTATATACAGCAAGAATGTCAAGCCCCTGTTTTCAGCATAGACACTGTAAATATAGGACAACCTGCTAACTCCATCATCCTTCAGCTCCTGCAGTTTCCTGCCTATTGTTAGCATTTTCTTTTCTCCCTTAAAAAGTGTGGAGGACAAAAAAAAAAAGGTAAGACAAGATGACAGCTTTAAACTCCTGAGTGGCATCTGGCCAAAAGCCATGAGGCTGACAACTGGGGTTTGGAGTATGCAAGACTAATTTAAGGTGAACTTAGATGGAGTCAAGATTTATAATCCTTAAAATGTCCTGACTGGAGCAAAGTTCAAGGTGAGACGTCCACTGTTCACTGAGCAGACAGGGGCTCAACCTGGGGTGCCCTGTGATGTCATCTACAGTCAAGGCAAATTTTGAAAACAGGCAGAAGGGCTGAGTTTCTGTGTTTCACTTCAAAGGTCTTAAAATAATTGAGAGGATTAAACTCTTTTAACCAGATAAGAAGGTTGGTGGTTTTAAGCTAGTGCTTCCCTCAGCTGGATGTGGATGATTCGAAGTTGCTCGAAGTTGCTCAGTGGGGGGGGGGGGGGGGGCTCAACCCCGCGCTTCTCCTTAACACATTGATGACTGAGGACCACATCGGGCCTTGTGTGATGTAAGGATTTCAGGATGAACAGTAGAACTTTCCAAGGGCTTCCAAAGATGTCAGGGACAACACAGACTGTAAGGAGTGAACTTGAGCAAAAGCCACATAAGGAACCATATCCAGGCTACTGGAAACATTACTTGACCAGCCCTGAATATAATATGTTCTTTAAGATCAATTGCCAACAAATGTAGATTTCTGGCTTCCGTGTTGGTTGTGTACAGCATGCTCTAACCAATGCCATCAGAATAGAAGGAAGCTCAAATGCTTGCTCTCTGGTGGAGAGAAAAATAAAAGATTTCTCTCTATGAAAACCTTAGGAATGGTGGGATTGGGAGGAAAAGAAACAAACATGAGCTGACTGTGTTTTAACAAGGGAAGACTTGGGAACAAATGCCTTTTATCAGGGGAGCTCACTTTCCTGAGTCCGTTTATCATTATCAGCAGGGGGTGAAAAAATTCTACAGTGTACTCGGTCTATCTAAGAGATTCTTAAAAGGTAAACAATCAAAAGGTTAAAGTGCAGCAAAGATTGGTTAAAAATAAATGGAATTGTCACATGAAAACAAACTGTATTACTATTTCATGAATTTCCACTTTAACGGGGTTCAGGATGAGTTGTCTGTGAATGGTACAGGGAATTGCAAATTACCTCATTTAGAGAAAATAAGATGACATTTCAAAAGTAATAAGTTATATCTAGTAAACAATCGTTGATGTTTATAGTGTCTCTGAAGGAAAACACAGAAAGAGCCCCGGGGATTTGAAGTAACATCAGCTTTTATAAGAAACAACAAGATAATTAAATAGTTGTGGCTTCGTTCACTTTTAAACATTATTCATAAGCTTCACTGGTACATTTTTTTTTTCCTGCCAGGAAGAGAGACAAATATGGATTTTTGCAGTACAGATGAAAAAGAAATCATGTGAAAAGCTCTGGACTGCCTGACATGAGAAAGGGGCCACACCTTCCCCCAGCTCTCCTCAACAGCCTCCATCTTACCCTTAAGTGCTCCTTTTCATTGCTAACACTTGTGTATGTCCTATGGGGAGGCTCAGCTGAGTCTTTGAATCTCTTCCTTAAGTTTAACTATTCCAGGGTAGCAGCATGGGGCCAGCTAACCAAGGCAGTCTGAATCAGGCCTTGGAGGCTTGCTTTGTGTTCCTCTGTAAGGTAAAGGAAGGTTTTGAGGAGCATCGAATCTTACCTTTACCACAAAAGATCTTCCTAACAAACGTAGTGCCATCTTTGAAAGCAAATTGAGGGTTGACATTTAATTGCTAGCCTTGTTTATACTTACCTGGCTGCTAACTACTTTTTTTTCCCCCACTCACAACACAAGAATCTTTTTGCTCCTGTTCTTGGCCTTTGTCCTAGATGTTGAGCTTGGAGCTGGAGTTGAGTGGAAATCTCAACAACTGGAGTCCATGCAGCCCAGGAATGGACGCCCTCCTGACCTGAATTCACACACTGCTCACTTGGCTAACAGATAGATCCTTCTTCCGAATGTGCATTTTAAACTGGTGGTTTATTTACTTGTGGCTAGGAAGCCCTGAATTCTTCTTACAGAGGACACAGAGGGCATAAGTAACCAAACTCTCAGCCAAGTACAGAGGTCATTTGGTGGCTCTCTTTCAGATAGGACATCTAGTAGTGATGGCATGGCTCTGAAGAACGTTTCCTTATTTTCAGCTTTCTTTCCAGTGAAGCCAGGAAGGATTTAGAGCCTGAAGGACTCAAAGACCATGCTGCGACGCTGATTGACCTCTTGCTGATCACAACCACATTTTTACTATTGACTGTGCATGGATGAACTAATCCTAATCTTACCAAAGACTGGCAAAAAGGTGAACCTCTACCTATGTATACCATCTGCTAAAACTATGTTATTCTATTTCCTTTATTCATGTTTTTATTATTGTATTGTTTTGATATTTATTCTATATTTTTGAACATATTGCTTTGACTTTTGAGATTATAATATGATTATATAATATAGCCTTCACTTTCCTCCCTCCAAAGCTTCCTATATACTCCTCCTTAGTCTCTTTCAAATTCATAGCTTCTTTTTTTATTAATTCCTGTTACATATGTATATCTTAATATATAAGTATCACCTATTCATTTTGTATAATGCTACTTATTTGAATGTTTACAGGGCAGAAGATTTGGTATTGGATTAACGGTTGGTGTAATCTTCCCTGGGGAAGAATATTTCTCCTCCTCTCAACATTCATAAGTTGCATATAGTTCTTTATGAAGTCTATGTCTTACTGGACTATATCTATCCAGAGTAGAAAGCCTATTGTTGCTGGCCCTCTTCAACTGATTTTTAGGCAGCCATGAGACTTTATGGGAGTAGAACTGATGTTCTAAGGAGATATAGTCTCAGAGACATTTTCTTTTGGTTCTCCAGACCTCTCAATCTTTTCTCCCCTTCTTCCATAATGGACTCTTGGGTGTTAGATGTAAGAGTCCTATGGTACATATATCAGCTGGGACTACACTCCACAATTCTGTATTTTGATTGGTTATTATATTCTGTAATGCTCTCCATTTGTTGCAAATAAAAGTTTCCTTGATGAAGGGTAAGGAATATACTTATCTTCAGGTATAAGGTCAGATATTTAGAGTATACTTAGGGATTTTAAAATGTTGGAATAAACTGAGTAATATATATATATATACATACATATATATATATATACATATATATATATATATATATATATATATATAGAGAGAGAGAGAGAGAGAGAGAGAGAGTATACTTAGGGATTTTAAAATGTATGAATAAACTGAGTAATATGTATATGTTACTATATCGCTAGATCATCACTAGATCACATTTCCCTCCTGTACATACAACAAACTTACTTTTTGCAGTAATTTCATGTAGAAATTTCTCTTCTATTGCATTCTTCACGCAATACAACAACTGTAGAACAATTTATTGTCCAATTGTAGGCTCAATGGCAGTTATGATAAGAAAAAAAAGTGTGAGAGAAATGCATTGCTCTTTTGCCGAGAGATATTTTCTGCTATCTTCAAGATGAGAGGCTTGGCTCATATATCTCAGACTTATGCTTTATCTTAGAAGGATGTTGTCAGATGGAGAGCTGGAAATCAAAACTCTATCTTGACAGTACAACTTAGTGTTGGATGCAGCAGCATGAAGTCATTTAGCTAATTAGCTATGTGTGGCTGACTTCACGTGTGTGCACGGACACACCTCTACAGCCAACAAGCAGTGGTGTCAGCTTTGCTCCATGTCCTCCACACATTAACTCAAGCTTGGCCTAGGCAACCAAAGACAACACAAGTGACAGCAGAAGCAAAAGCGATAGCAAGCTTGTCTTGCTAGCCTTACTAATTTTCTTCCCAGATGTGGGAGTACAAAAGGTCCATTTGCTCTGTATTTGTTTCTTTAAGTTATTTAGAAGGTTAAATTGTGTGGTATGTAAATAAATGTCGGGGCAATTGAGCTAAGTTGCTCAATCATGAAAGGTTTTTTGACGTTTACGGATGAAAAGATGATTTAAAAACGAAATGTGCAAATGGGATGTGACCAGCAGCTTTCTCTGGGGCCCCACTGTGGAAGATTGCTGCATCCTGAGTTCTAAAGACACATCATGAATATTTTGCATTGCACAGGCTCACACCCACGTGATGACAGCCATGCTTACTGAGACACCAACACTCAGATTAGGACTCTCCCATATAATGAATTCCGTTTTGTTTAACCCTCATACAAAATTTTCTCCTCTTGTGGAAATATAGTGGTTTCATCACAGAAAACAAAGACTTTTAGTGTTTCCCTACCATCATTCCTCAGCAGGAATCTGTTATAATAGAAAATCCCGGGATTATATTGTGCTTGAGTGTTTGCTCTTTGAGTTGCTGACTTGAATTTCATAAACCTTGCTAGATGAATATGAACTGTGAAGCTTGAGAATTAGAACAATATTTCAATTGTTTCTGAAATGGCCCCAAACATACTCCTGTAACTTTGGGCTAAATACCTATATAAAGTGGCATTCTCAACAGTGATGACTATAAAATCAGTTTGCTCAACTCTTTAAAAAGGCAAAATGCACTGGGTTCTGTAACATTGTATTCTACTCATATTTGACTACTTGTGAAAATGCATCCAACCTCACCAGTATGTAGACTTGCCTTTTGTCTTTTCTTTAACAAATGTATTCTAAATAGCTAGTTCTGTGTGTATATGTGTTTGTGAGTGTAAAGTCCAGAAGTGAACCTTGGATATCATTCCTCAAGTGTTCTCCACCTTGATTTTCAAGAGAGAATCTCTCACTTGCTTGGAGCTCGTCAAGTTGACTGGCCAGTCACCTTGGGTCTCTGGGTCTCCGGGTGGGGTTACAGGTTTGTGCCATAATACATGGCTTTTCCACGTGGGTCTGAGCATCAAACTCAGGTTCTCATGCTTAGATGGAAAACACCTTACCAACCAAACTGTCCCCCCAGTACCTCATTGTTTTTTGAAGTTCTTTATAATATATTAGTTCATACTTGATTCGTTTACCCACTTTAAATACATACCTAAAGTCCGGTAAGAATTGCTCAGTCGATAAAAGGCTTATAAGTAGGAAAGTGTGCAAAGCCTTGGTTTGAGTGAACTTCATGTTTACCAAACAGTTTTTCCCCACAATAAACTTTGCTTGAGTTTTTAGAGAATAGACTATTATGGATTGGTATTTTTTCAGTTTAACCTCTGGGAAGAATCATTTTGGTTATTCCTCGTAGACATGGAATAATGTGATATATGAACTAGTAAGATGGCTTTTTGTCAAAAGATAAACAGGACCTGAGCTCCTTTCACTCCTGCAGCACTATGCTTTTCTCTGTTGCAAGCAAGGAAGGTATGTCAAAATACAAAGAGAATTTGTTATCTCCTGGAGGGTCCCAGAGTCCCTCCTGCTAACATGTAGCACTCTGCTTTTTTTTTTTTTCAGGACATGAAATGAAACAGGGAGAGTTTGTAAGTGACTCAGGAAGTTCACTCTGCTCATCTGGCATTCATGCTGTAGGTGACACAGGCACACATCCAAAAGCTTTACCAGGGTTATCAGATCCTACCCTGTGTGGCCTTTCTCCCACATTCAGTAACCATTTGACCTGGTTTGCTGTTTCTCCTGCCCGAGGTGACTCCGAGAACACAATGGGAGTCAATGAGGCTCAGACTGGTAGAGGATTGTGTAGTTACCCATCTCTAAAACAGTCCACACACATCTAAACCAGGAGTGAAACCTCTCGCTGTTGCGAAGCTGCTAAAAGTCTACTCAGAATCCCTAGGTGGCATTGAAAGCATTCAGACTCATTTCATTCACATGTCAGGTAAAGACTTTCATTTAGCAGCGAGATGAATGCTGAATAATGGATCTTTTGAATAATGTAATTAAGAATTCATTAGGGGGGACTTAAAAAAATGACAGAAAGCAATGTGTGTGTACTCCCTCCTCTGAACTCCCAAAATGTATCATACAGTTGATGATTAAAAAAAAAAAATCAGCAGAGAACCAATTAGAAAATACTGGCATTTCATTTACAAAATACTGACATTAAAATTCAATGAGGAACAAATATATGTTTGAATTTATTAGAAATTATGTTAAATCAGGATTAAAGATCATTTTTATTATTTTAAAATGTGCTCATAATATGACAAAGGACTTAACCAACAGTCTTTTCCTGAAAAGATCCCTCAGCGTTCCCTGTGTGAACCTTACAATATTGAAGAAATTCACTTTGTTCCTGGATAACTGATTTAAATGAGAAATGGCAAACTTCTCTTTCTATTCTTTGCTTTATTTTAATTTAAATGATGAAGAGGTTTAAAACAGACCCGAATGAATGCAACAGCAGGTTAATTTGCCTGTAACAAAAGCAAATGCATCTCTCTCTCTCTCTCTCTCTCTCTCTCTCTCTCTCTCTCTCTCTCCTCTCTCTCTCTCTCCTGTTAAGGAACAGGAGAGAGGAAGGATGGGCAAAAAATGATGGTGGCGCTTCTCAGAGTTCAGACATCTCAGGGAGATTAGCACCCCTGAC
This sequence comes from Mus musculus, assembly GCF_000001635.26. NCBI lineage: Eukaryota > Metazoa > Chordata > Mammalia > Rodentia > Muridae > Mus > Mus musculus. The sequence goes on along the minus strand of NC_000072.6, from coordinate 16,696,508 downwards.
CTCAATTACAGCATCCACATGCATCCACTCCTGGGTAAGAGGCCAGCCAAGAAAAGGCCAGAGTTTGTTGACATCAAAGCTTAGTGACTAGAGTCTAGGAGACTTCTCTACCTGGGTAACAATAGTGCATGTTAGTGTGTGTGTGTGTGTGTGTGTGTGTGTGTGTGTGTGTGTGTGTGTGAAAGGGAACATTTGAATCTTGGAACTACATCTTCATAGCGTAATTGACCATCTCTCTTTACTGTGGAGAGTGAGCACATTGCACACGGTGCTCTGTGTCTTTCCTTTGGTTTGTTACAGGTAAGGTGATATGAGCATAAAATTTATTATATCCTTTCCATCAGTTGCTTTGTCAATTACATGAGAAGCTCCAAAATCAAAAGAATGAATGAATTCATTGGCTTTCATTGTTAAGTATTTGATCATTTGTATTAACACATGGGCTCAAATTCCTTTGTTTCACTACTTTCTGATTTACTTAAAGTATACTGCCTTGAAGACTAAATCAACTTAAAGGAGCTGCATCTGAGCCTTAAGGAGCTGTGCACATTGACCTGGGAACAGCTCCATTTTCCTGTTTCCACCCGGCCCCCCAGGGGAGCTAGGAGCTAGGCTCTTAACTCACAGTTAGGAGAAGGTAAATGATCTAATGACCTTCTCTGAAAAGTTAAAAATAAAAACACCCCTGCCCCTGATGGAATTACTCCTCCAGATGGTCTTTGGGGGCTTAGTGCTGACTGAAATCTTAAGGTTTCCATTTTCATTCCGAAGATCACTTCTTTACATGATTTCTCCTAGCTAATTGGAAACAGTATGACCTAATGGAAGGAACAAAGGATAACGGACTGCAAATGTTGAGGTTTAATCCAGGCCCTGTCAGTGACTACTGCTTAGCGTTTCAACCACATTACATAGACCTTTCAGCTTTATTTTGCTGTATTTATTTTGTGTATGAGAATTTCTAACTCCAGAGTAGTGTATGCCCATAAGGACAAGCAGGGGATGAGAGACATTGCTCTCTTGCAGTATTATTATAAGAGCAATATTATTTGTAAGAGATACAGGTATTCATGCTCTTGAAATGTGATAGAGAGATTAACACACACACACACACTTGATACATTTACTTGCTACTGTAGTCTGAAACCTATATTTTAATCCACTATGAAGTCAGGGTGGAATTGCTGGAAAATCCCTTGTACAAGTGGCTAGGGTTGAGGTCAGTTGATCTAACACATTTCTAAAAGCAAAGATATATTTCATCCCAGTTTACAAAAATAAATGTAATCTTATTGTTATGAGGTCAAAAAACTATCTTCTAGGTACTCTTTAAAATAATGATCTATGCTGCCATTATTTAAACACAAAACAGAGTTATCTGAAAGGGTAGGGAACATAAATTGAAAAAAATGCCTCCATAAGATAGAGCTATAATGAAAAAAAAAGATAGAGCTATAAGGCATTTTCTTAATTACTGATTGATAGAGAGGATCCAGCCCATTGTGGGTGGTTCCATGCCTGGGCTGGTGGTCCTGGGTTCTATGGGAGAGCAGACTGGGCAAGCCATTAAAAGCAAGCCAGTAAGCAGCACCTCTCCTTGTCCTCCGCATCACTTCCTGCCCCTAGGTTCCTGCCTTGTTTGAGTTCCTGTCCTGACTTCCTTCAGTGATGAACAGTGATATGGAAGCCTAAGCCAAATAAACTCTTTCCTCCCCCAACTTGCTTTTGGTCCTGGTGTTTTTCATCCCAACAATAGAAGCCTTAACTAGGACAAGGTGTGTGAAGAAGGCACAAGGTAAGGCAAAGCAGGTAACAGATTCTCCTTCCAGTTGTGAAGAAGTGAATGTTCCTGACATCTATTTATGGGGACTTTCAAGACCCAAGGTCATCAGCCATGATACTGAAGAAAATATATAAATTGGATTAGTTCTTCCAACCTGAAATGAGTTGGAAGCAGACCCTTCACTGCTGGATCCTGCTACCAAGGGAAAGTAAATGTAAATTTATTTAAGCAGTGAAGAGGTAACTTACAATACATAAAAAATATTAACATGGTCTAAAGGAAAATTCTGATAATAGAATGTTATCATTAAAATAATATATATATATATATATATATATATATATATATATATATATATAAACATAGATAACTACCAATGTTTTATTTCATCTTTATTATATCAGGAAAAACTCCGTAGAATTTCTAACAGTTTTTTTCATGTGTACAAAGGATGACCTCTATAATACTAAGGGAGTCTACATACACTACACAGACCCACGGCTTGGAACAGAATGTAAGAGAGTGCTAATAATGACTCTAAAATGTTGACAAATGTTAGAATCTCAGAATCGTTAGGAGAAAAGAAATTTTGGTAAAAACAGGCCACAAATCATTGGGTTGAAGAAAATAGAGTGGGGATAATAATGAAGATCATATAAACCATTCGGTTTGATCAGTTTATATGTTACAAAATATCTAAAGGGGCGTGGTACTGAGAGATTAGTTGAAAATATATGTGCAAGGCTGGAGGGATGCTGCAATGGTTAAGAGCATTTTCGGCTCTTTCAGAGGACTTGAGTTTGGTCCCTAGCACCTTTGTACAGGTGTCTTACTATCTTCACTCCACCTCCAGGAATTTTTTGCCATCACCTGGTCTCTGGTGGCACCCACCCCCTTCACATGTGACATTCATTCACATATATCAGACACAGACATGCACACACTCATAGAATTAAGTGTTTAAAAAACATATTCAGAGATATTTCTCAATGACTTATGGTTTTTAAAAGCATGCTGAATTAAAATTACTAAAATGGGCTAATTCTCATTAAAAGCATATTGGGTCTGTCTCCTGCATCTTATCCCATTCATGCAGACAGGGCAATATATTGACTCGTTTAGAGTGTATATTCATTTCTTTCTGTTTCAAATAAGGACTAGGAAATCTGTTAATAGGGAATAAAACATTTAAATATTGTCTGCATAAATATATCAAATATTATATTATTCATCCATTACCATACATCTTATCAGAAATTGAACTATTTAAAATTTTAATGTATATAGTAAATAATTACATATTTTCAGAATCATCAATATGTATTAATCTCATTTCTTTCTGCCTTTTGATCTTATCCTGTATCATTGTAAAATCTTTTTTTTATATTTTTCAATATTCTCCATTTTTCTGATGCGTCTTACTTTGCTCTACTTTGTTTACTTTGCATAACATTTTACTTTGCATCTCCTCTTCAACTTTCTTTAGTTCTTCTCAGGCTTCACTTAAGCTCTCAAATGTTTTCATGCCCTTCACACTTTCTACTGCTCCATTTTTTTCTGTTCAATTTTGACCCTCAGTAGCTGGTGATATTTAGTTTGGAGACGGGCAGGACGGAGCAGTGACTTAAATGCTCTCAATTTCTTTCACAAGCCTGTGCAGATGAAAGTTCTCAGATAGAGAAGTTTAAAATGAGTATCTCTTATTTACTGTCTCTTGAAGACTAGTCTGGCTGGAAGAATTATATGTTCATATAAAGAAAATCAAAGTAAAAATGGAAAATTTCTATATTGAAAGTTAAGTTAGACAATTTCACAGTGCTCATAAGTTGAGTAGTGAGTTCATTAAGAAAAGTTTTACATTGTATTGTATTTCTTATTGCCTTACATTAGACTATAACAGTTAGGAAAAGAAACACATCCATGGAGGGGACTATTTAACAGCACATGAAGAAGGAACACGAACCACTTACAACTGGACATGTGTTGTGTGTCATTATGCAATGCAAAGAAAAATTACTGTGATGGGAGAACTTTTAAAACCTGTTCTTTGTGTTTACACAAACACGTGTTCAGGACTGGAGAGATGGCTCTGGTTGTGCCAGGCAATGGTGGCACATGCCTTTAATCCCAGTCCTTGGGAGGCAGAGGCAGGCGGATTTCTGAGTTCGAGGCCAGCCTGGTCTACAGAGTGAGTTCCAGGACAGCCAGGGCTACACAGAGAAACCCTGTCTCAAACAAAAACAAAAACAAACAAACAAAAACCCCCAAAAAACAAAACCAAACAAACAAACAAAACAGGAGTGATTCTTACTCTTCCAGAAGGCCCCTGTTTGGTTCATAGCATCCATGTTGGTTTGGAAGCATGTAGTGATTTTATTCTTAATTGCATCAGACTGGAAAAATAAAAATATCCTTCAACTAGACAAGCTCTTGTCTCTCCATATATGAAGTAACTAAATAAATAGCTATAAAAATGAGCTACGGGCTCCTGAAACACCATTGATGGATCAATGCTCTTCGGGATCTTAGCCAACTAAGGATATTATATGATGTAAGATGAATCTCTTAGTTCTAATGTGGCAAGACTTTAGGCACAGAAAACACACCAGTAATCATGAAGACTAGTAGCTATCTTAGGGACTGACCTAACCGTTTAGTGAAAATTGGAAAAATAATAATAACTTGGATTTTTAAACTTTTAATACCAGATCTAATATCAAATTATTCATGTTTGTAAAGATTCTTAAATGTATATGATCAAGGTATAACATATTTTAGTTGCTACTGAGATGGCTCATCAGTAAAAGGCATTCATTGCTCTTTCAGAAGACCAAAATGTGACTCTGAGCACCCAATGGCAGCTCACACCTCTAACTCAGTTCCAGGGTATCTGATGGCCTCTTTTGGCTTCTATGGGCACTGCATGTACATGATGCATTTTTGTATTTGTTGTTGGTATCATTTTTGTTTATTGTTTGCTTGTTTTGAGACAGGGTTTCTCTGTGGAGTCTTGGCTATCCTAGTACTTGTTCTATAGACCAGGCTGACCTTGAACTCACAAAGATCCACCTTCCTCTGCCTCCCCAGTGCTGGGATTAAGGTCATGGTGTCATTACTGCCTGACAGCAGTGCATAGTTTTACCTGTATGCAGAACACTTATACATGTAAAATAAAAATAAAATAAATAGTAATTTTGAAATATAAATTACAACGTTAAATTATATATTGGTCTATATGTACCAATTCTCAGACCATAGAGATGCTCAGCATGTAAAGATGCTTGCCACCAAACCTGACAACTTGAATTCAATCTCCAAGACTCAAATGGTAGAAGAAACAAACTAACTCCTCTAAGTTATCCTTTAACCTCTGTATATATACTGTGGCATACCCCATTCCAATACACATGTACACAGGCACACACACACACACACACACACACACACACACACTAAATGTAATTTCTTTTAAAAGTCACCTTTCAGTATGATTATAAAGCCTAAGGTTTGTGAGAGGGCACTACATAAAAGGGAATGAACACATCGTTTGCAGACCACACAGGCTTTTGTTCTGGAAGAGCCTGTGGAGGGGAGAACTCCAGTCCAAATATGCTGTGCCATCCACTCATAGACTGTGTCAGAGATAGAGCAGAAAGTGGAAAACAGAAAACTGAAATGTTTTTCTTTTCTTTTGTGGTTGGCCATTACTAGAGGTAGCTAAAGAAATAAAATTAGTGATGACTAGGTATGTCCAGCAATCGACAAACTTCTCTTGTGTCCATCATTATTGGGGATCAGAAGTGAGGGGAGGGCAAGATGCTAGAAACCACTGTGTTAGGGGATTGTTTTTTAACTAAAATGGGGAAGCTTTAGAAAATGAGGTGTCCGTGCTAGCTTAAATCAGGTGTTGTGGAACAGAGACTGAGTTTGAAGTCTTTATCAAGGAAAAGTAATAGATTGCCTGTTCTGAGATTGATTTAGTTGTATTTTAATGATACACATTATTCCCATTTGGAAAAGTATATAGTTTTAGGGATTTGTCTATGATAGAGTGAGAAACAAGGGCACCAAAACACTGCTGTGCTTAAAGACAGAAAGCATTGGTGAAAGCAGGGTAACTTTGTGGCCAGTGGAGAAACGTTTCTGAGTGAAGAAATGAAGATGGGCAGAGTGGCTGTCATTTTTACTTCATATCATGTAAAAGCAGCAACCTTCTTTGCATTAGAGATAAGACAGTTTGGGTCATTTTTGTATTTCTAACATTATAAGAAATCAGGGACAGTGTGGTTTATCTGGTAAGGCACTTGCTGCAAATCCTGGTGACATGAGTTCAACTCATGGACCCTACTTGATAAAAGAGCTGACCACCACAAGTTCTGCTCTACCCTTCATATGTTCCATAGCACATGTATGTACACATATGCATCGTAACAACAACAACAACAACAAAAATAAAATAAAATAAAATAAAAATTCTCGGTCAATCAACAACAGCTAGGCTGTTGGATGAACATTGCATGTCAGGGTTGATGACAATCAAAACTATCAAGAGCCTCAAGTGTAACTATGTCATGGATTTGTGGAAAGACTGAATCTGGGGTGAACAGGGAAAAGGTCATCACTAAGAATGTAAGCACTTTCTCAATAGGCCTGGGGAGAAAGCATGGGCCAAATATATGTCCATCTTTATTCCACAGAATGGTCCTATGCTACCAGTGAGCTGCCCATTCTTAGCAAAGATGACTTTACTTGTTCATTTGGGGTGAACCACACCTTCTGTCTTACACCGGGTTTGATTTTCATTGTAACTTGTGAGTGCCACACTTTGTGCCAGAATGGCTACTATCATAATGTAGTAAGGACTCATCTAGTGCATATGACTTTGCCTATATAACTAGGCTCACTGGTCCTACCTAGTGGCATGGCCAATAACAAAGATAATGCCTACGTTGTAGCTCAAAATGGCAGTGATCTGGTGCACTCAGTTCTTCATTCGGTTTGCACTGGAAAGGCAAGGAGACAAAATATTGGTGAATAAAGCCTAAAGCTAGTAATTAGTAGCAGCGAAAAGCAATGGCACATTTAGATTATTGAGCTTCGCTTTGTATTGACATCATCTTCTGAATATTTCAGTGGCCTTCATTTGCATACCCACTGAGGATTTCTGAGCAGAAATTAGCCTTTGTTCTCAGGCACAGAATTCAGTGGGGCTACAAGCAATATTTAGGGTTTGACCCATTCAGATAGAATTTGCTCAGTGATGATGTGTTAAGTGATATGAGATCTTTACCCCTGTTGAGTGAAATTTTCCTAAAAATGACTTTACTATTGCACTATGAGCCTCAAAGGTTGGTTTAGCATGGAGGTGTCCTTTGGTGAGAATCCTTAAGATTCATTATAAAATGTGATTTTCTGCATTAGGCACATGGTGCTTGTCACATCTGTCCCTATGCTTACCTGCTCATGCTAAGAAGGTAAGTGACCTTCCCAGGGACATGGTGACCTAGGCCTTCCTAAACCCACTGCATAATCTCACTGCTTGGGCATGGTCAGACAAATGACTCACCAAGGCTCCCAAATTCATTTCAGGTGTCAGAGATAAGTTGTTCTTGGGTGAGAAGATGAGTATTAAATGAAACATATGTGATCTGTTCAAAGAAACATCTATATCTTGTAGGGACTTATATTTGTACAAAAAAAAAGCAAAACAGTAACAAACTTGTTATTTGGTTTTTGAGGTTTTAGTATAATTACACTCATTCCCCTTGCCTTTAATCCTTTCATATGCTCTCATAGATCCTTCCTTGGTCTTTTAAAATTCAGGTCTCTCTCTTTTTCCATTGACTGCTGCTACCTATATATAATTACATGCTTTTCACGTGAAACATTAGATAAAACTCAGTTGATAAATGGTGAAGAAGATTGAGCAGACAGAGGTAACTCCTCAGATGATAATTTTCTAAGCAACAAAGGAAGTCCTCTTCACTTTGTACTCTTATGTTTATTCACAGTTACTCTGCTGTCCCTACAAAAATCCTCTCCTGGTGAGTGTGTGTGTGTGTGTGTGTGTGTGTGTGTGTGTGTGTGTGTGTGTGTGTGTGTGGTATAACAGCAATTCATAAACAGGGACACTCACGGTCAAATCAGAGGCCCTAGAGCTGTAGCTAGTAGCCACAGCTATCCTTTTACACTCAAACCAATGTGGCTTCAAAAAAGTTTTGCAGATTTGACCCAGAGATGAGAAAGCAAATGCTAAGCAAAATGCAGGAGCAATGAGTCCTGAGCTTGTGCTTTGCGTGTTCTGAAGCCACTGAGCTGACCTGCCTGAGAACCTCATGGCTGTATTACTGCATTAATGACCATGCCTGTGTCTGGGTGGCTGACCTTTCCTACAGAGCCATGTTTAAAGGTGAGCCTTGTAGTTTCGAGATTCACAATAACTCCAAAAAAATAACCTATGATCTGTATCCCCTGATATTTTTTGTTTTAAAGATGTGACTGGATTATTATAGCGTGCCTACTGCAAAGTTGGGAAGCATTTGCCTCCATTCTGGAAGTGTCTAATGAGTGAACCCATGGGGACAATGTGAAATTTTAGACATGTGAGGTTTTTCCAGGGCCAAGAATGCTTTTGGTCAGTGGTGTACTTAGCTGGCAACTAATGAAGATAATAAAGCCATCAAAATGACACAAGGATTATGAAAAAGTAATCAACCCATTTAGTATCAGGTAAGATGGTTGGAATTTGCTAAGGATCTCTTGGTCTAATCTCTGCTCAATGTAAGAAACTATCACTGTAGCAATGCAGTAGGTCCTGGCTTTGCTGTACTCTTTTGTACTAAAATAAAATTTCGTTCTTGTTGGGTGGGAAAGGCAAGCATATGGGGAACTACAAAACAGGATAAGAGGGGCAACACATTTTAGGAATAAACAGTGAAAAACTCAGAAAAGAGATTGCTTTAAATATAATTCTCGAGGAGTTACACAGAGAGGAGGTATAGACCAGACCTCAAATTTGGGTGAGTGAATGTTTTCTTTTTAGTGTGTGTAGCAAAATGTAGTCTCCTATGATCAGTGTTCAGTACAATCCTGTTGCTATGCTAGATCATTAAGCTAAACACTGGCCATTAGGACACAGTGCTTCCTGAAGGAGAATAAATTGGTGAGTTAGGAAACATTTAAAGCAGATGTGTTCATGGTTCTGAATCCTGTAAGACTGGTGGATCCTCAGCAAGTGGGAAAGAATACAACTATTCTATTACTTTACCATAAAGCTAAATTCACAAACCAAACAAATGTCCCATAGAAGACTGAGATACCAGAGTATTAATGTGCTGTAGTGTAGAAGCTAACTATTTCCATATCTTCACGGTTTCATGGAAGGTTGTATGCGCCCCCCCTTCTCATATGTCTTTCCAGCACAATCATACATGTTCTTTGTTGAACTATTATATATAAGTTAAAACATAGTTGAAAACACATTTCCCTTTAGGTCAATGACTTGTACAAATAAATAATAAAAGTGGAAGAATACAAAAATTACATCAAAGATAACTTTTATTTTGACTTGAAATACAGCTCAGAGGCAGATGTGGAGGTATATGTCTATAAATCCTTACCCTGGGGAGGATAAGGCATGTAGAATACTACAAATTCAAAACCACCATGGGCTGCATAGTAAGAAACTGTCCCAAATCACAAAGCATAGGACAGCATGAAAGAAGGAGGAAGGGCAGGAACAGGAGGAGGAGGAAGAGGAGAGGAGGAGAAGGAGGAAAAAGAAAAGGAGGAGGAGGAGGAGGAAGAGGAGGAGGAGGAGGAGGAGGAGGAGTTGGAATAGAAGAAAAGAAATGCAATTCAGGCTTATTTTTTTTGCAGCCCGTGGAACTGGCTAGGACTCTCATTCCGCTAAATGAGTGTTACCATAAGTCTGTCTATTCAGTGTTCCTACTGATTGGCAGCAGTTGGAGAGAGGGTATGAAAGTATAGAAGTCATTTTGCATTAAAAATGAAGTGCACATAATACATAAAGTAAGCCCTCAATGCATTCAAATCACCAAGCACATTTTCTGAGATCAAAACAAACCATAACTTGCTGGATTTGACTGCAAGGAGCATTTGGAATATGTATTTTTGTACTAACCGAGAGCCCCCAAAGACTACTCGCTTATATAAATATGCCCATATAAAGCAGTGCAAGGAATCGTATGCTTGTTATTCTACATTCAGGTGAGGCAGCGGCTTTTTGCTGTTGGTTGTCAGAGTGTTTTATTGAAAGCTTGTACTTTACTAAGGAAAGCGAGGTCAGAGCCAGGGTAAGTTTCTTGCAGATATTTAAACTTTGGAAGGGTGAATGCCATTTAAACATAATGTGGTTTTTATTAAATAAATCTGTCTAATAATATTAAGGTGCTATTTCAATGTTAGGAATAGACAGAGCCAATCTTAGGAACTAAGAGATGGGGGCAGGAGGTTGGGGTCATGGCAGGGAGGCAGCTGGGTATTAGTTGTATCTTGTTAAGAGCAACAGCACAGGAAAGAGGGAAAAAAAAACCTCCTTTTCCCTTCTATATTGTAGGATAGTTTATTTTTCTTGAAATTCCTTTTTGCTCTGTTGACTTTCCAAGGAAGTAAGGTAAAATTTTGGAATGAATTCCTAATACGGAATGGGAAAATGTATGTTCTTCAGGCCAATATAAAATGTCTTCACTAATTCAGTGATGATGGAGCACAAATATCATGAGTAAGAAGAGTGAAGATACTTTAGTAACTTTTAATGTACATTTCAAAATGTTGAAATAAAAAACCAAAGGTACTCAGAAAATCACTATTTTAGTTTATCTGTAAGCAGAGTGGAGTCCACTAAAACCCATCAATTCTCTATACTTATCTTATGTGGTCCAATAAAGTTCAGTATAGTGAAAGAACACACATAAAAATCTATTACTGGGATTCCCCACAGCACAATCTAGGTTTCAGTTGCTCCAAATTAATAATAGTTTCATAATATAGTTTTAAATATAACTAATATTAGCACTGTTAAAGATAAAACATACCTTGAGTGTGCTAAAACCCAAATTCATAAACTTAGAGACCCTTGCAAATCAAAAGCAAGTGACATCAATATTTGAGCTGTACATGTACTGAAACTAAAGAAAAGTGATGACATCCTTCTGATATTTGTCATCAAAGCTGTCTCAGTGACTGCAGGGGATGTGTTCAACTTTTAAAAAATGAAGTTAGATGCCAAATCCGAAGGATACCTAGCAAGATAAAGTCTCATGATAAGTGAAGGAAAAAAAAAATACTGAGAAGCATTCACTCTTGGCAACCCAAAATAGTCTTACACGATGCAGAGGCAACACGTGAAGAGTTTTGATCTGTGGGTTGTGGAAGGCTTTATTCAAGGAATGTTAGGAAGTATGTTCTACAGGAAAGAGAAAAGAGGGAAAGAGAAGAAAGAATAAAACAAAAGGAATAAAATAATTCCATTAATTAAGACAGCAGTTCTTGTACTGAAGATCGATAATTCCAAGTTCCTGGGAGTGGTCCTAGCTATTCTGAGCAGAGCAGTCCTCTCCACCACCCTGTGTCCTGTGGCTGATATGTTTGTCTGTCCCCACAGGATCATAGCTTAATCCTTATGCTCTTTGCTTCTCTCTGTCTTTTTTTCTCACTGCCTACAATTCCACACAAAGCATATTTTCCTCGGTCTTCTAAAGTGAGATGATATTTTTTCTTTGAAATTAAGATGCAGTGTTTCGGGGCTATCACCACACCCCAGACATTATTGACATACTACTTTGCACATAAAGCCCATTTCTTTGGGTCTTTGTGACTAGTTATGACAAAGTCTTCCAGGAGGATGTTTTTCTCACACCACACTCTATTGCTTTTTCTTTTCCCTTTTAAAGAAGCGAGTGGAAGCAATGAAAACATTTTGCTGTATGACATTTTTTTTTGTTCTTAATCTTCATATATTGCATCATTTAGTTTTCAAAAGAACAAAAACTGAAACAGAGCCAAACCCTTTACTGCATTTCCTTTCTTCAAGAGTAGTTTCCCAACTTTCATATAGATTGCATTTCCCTTTGTAAGTTCCACTTATCCATGCTTTCCATCTAAGAACATTGGCAAGAATCTTACATCTGTCTTGTTCCTTCCTTTTCTATACCTCTAATCTATCAAAGATCCTCATTAATTCTCCCCTGGATTCTTACAATATTTCCTGATGGTAATTTTGAGTAATACTCTCCTAAGAAAAAAAATTTAGATGAAATGTTAACTTTCATAATTTGTTATCAAATTGTCCACATTACTGATAGCCAATGATTTCCAAACAATCAAAAATGGTAGAATTTCCACCATAATTCTTTGTATGCACCTATAAATGTGAATATTTATCTCTGTACCTGTATCCTTCCATATCTACATTAGCACTGAGAACTCTTTCATGAAAGAATATCCATAATTATTACCTATAAGGGATCTAAATATTTTATTATCCTCTATTTTCTTCTAGTATACCAGAAGTTCTCATTTTTAGTATTTTCCATAACTATAAATTTTAAATTTCAAATCCATGATGAATTCAGTTTCATGATGATTTTATATTTGGGTGAACATGTCAGCGAAGATCTTTGGTTACTGCTTGGCCACCAGGCATGAAACATGGCGGAATGCTGTCTAGTTTAGCTCTCACAGTGTAAAAGGAATCTGCATCTAGTACTTTATTAGTGGTGATTTTCCTTGAAATGACCCCCAAAAGCAGAGTGCTGAAATACTGTCTTGCATTCTTAAATCCCAAGAGTCTAGGATACACCTCACAGAGAAATTAAATTGGTTGGATAAACTTCATCCAATTATGATTTTATTGTTCTGTTAGCTACATGCCAATACGATATCTATAGTAAACAGAATCTTTTAAAACATAAATAGCTAAAGCTGCGGTCCTTGGGTAGGTGATGTTTCAGTCACGGGTTCCCAGATCAAAAGAGTCTTTAGAAAATACAACCCTTTGTATTATAGTTTAACTTCAAAATTTCTGGTCAGATGCTGGAACCATTTCTCAGTAGATAAAGTGCTTGTTATTCAAGTGTGAGGATCAGAGTTCAGATCCCCAACTCACATAAAGCTGGGTAGAGTAGCATGTCTCTGGTATCCTAGTGCTTCTATAGGAAGAATAGAGATGGATACAGAACACTTCCCTGATGCTCATGGGCTGGAAGGCCTGGCATGACCAGCAGTAAACAATAAAGCACCCTGCCTCAAACAAGGTAGAAGGCAGGAATTGACAAATGAGGTTGTCATCTCGCCATCATAGGCACATTACTGTACACATACAGTCTCACATGCATGGACAAACACACATATAGTACACACCACCATATGAAAAAAAAACACTCTGGTTAGAATATTCGAATTCTTTCATAAGCTTCAAATTGTTTTCCATAGCTCAGAAAACATTGCCTTATGTGAGTTGTTTCTCTGTGAGTTAATATGAAGAAAAATACCTTATCAAAAGCAAATGGCATTTTTGCTTTTCTTTGAGAATTATGTAACTTTCTTTGTTCGTTTTTTATTTTGCTTGCAAGGATACTTAAAGCTGCCTCAGTGGTCAATTACAGTGATGGTATTTATCATTAATATTAGAGTTCATTTTCCTGCTTTATGTAGTGAATTTTTATTTTCTTTTTCATCTAGCATATTATTTTTGTTTTATTTCTCCTTTTGGTAAAGAGCCAGGAAGCTCTCGGAGAAAGAAGTGAGAAATGGGAACCGCAGACACTAAATTAGTATACAAACAAATGTCTTAAAGGATTGATCTTGGGAGGAGGATCCAGGGATAAGATATTGTGTTTTCTGTAGAGACTCAATGTTGAATGCTTTAATCTTGGCCCATGGAGCACCACTGCCCTTGCAAGGTACTCTGAATGCTCAGAATGACCAATAGCATCATGGACAAGACAAGAACATCCCTTCATCATGTTTTCTCAATCCAAAGACATTTTGTACTGTGTTAGTATGCAGCAAACAACCTTATGAGGATTGGAGAAGAGGATTTTTCTAAATGTTAGAGAAATTAAATGTGCTCTAATAACCAATGATAAAAGCCAAAGAAATTACAAAATAGGCATTAACATACTACTTTCTAAGATCTACTTATGATTTTGTGATTACTTTCCAAATATGGGTGATCCTACTACAATATCTGTTATCTTATAGTGAAGCAGAATATCTAATCATGACCAGTGATTATTGAAAACCTTCTATGTAACATGTTCAGTGGAGGAATTCAGCCTCATTCCCATGTCACTCTGTAAGTACCATACAGATATAGTCATCTTGACTTTGTTTTCAATAACATGGCCACTCAATCTTTTTCTTCTTTTTTTTCCCCCAAAATAAAAATAAATAAATAAAACAAGGACTTCCATATTAAAATGCAACATGATTTTACTATGTTGGAACTGGGTAAGGCTATCATGCTTATTTTAAAGGTGGCATTTAATGCCATTCTCAGAGGCCTGTGAATCATACCAATGCTAAAGTTTGAACACTTAAAGGCTATCACCAACATCTCTGATTTTACTCTTCTTTATGAATAAATATACTTGCTGGGCTTCATAAAGGTAAGCCATTCACTTTCTAGAGTCCTCCTTTCAGAAGAAAAAAATTTTATATTTTCAACAATTGAATGTGCAGATGACAGGTATGCTTGCCCTGGTTTGAACATTACACAATAAAAACATGTATCAAAGTATCAGAGGGTAAGGTGATAAGCACAAATACTACCAGTCAATTGAAATAAATTTAGCAGTCTATTTACACTGTATGCCATAAATGCATAAAATTTGCTATCTCAATCAATCATTAAGAGAATAAGACCAAGCCAATTAAATATGTCTGTGTCACCTTGACTTGCATACCAAGACAAAACATCCAGAAACAGCAGACCTAACCCTTAGCACCAACTTTTAAAGTAAGACAGGTCACATTACATTCACTTCCATGGCACCGGCAAAGCTCAACATGCATACTTTGTATGCAAGATGAAATACACTTCCTGCTTCTCATCGAGATGATTCCAACATCATCCCAGAGATATGGATTCTGATCAGGTTCCTGTAACCTCTCCCACCTAATCTGTCATTTTGGTCCTTATGATAGAAAAACTTTAGCTCCCTATACCTTTGTTAATTGAGCAGTGCCTTCAAATGCAAATCAAGCACTTCTGAGAGGGACAGTGCACACCTTTAATCCCAACACTCACGATGAAGAGGCAGGCATATCTGTGAATTCAGATCAGCCTGGTCAAAGGAAAGAGTAAAAATGAAACAAAACAAATAAAAAAATCATAATCAATAACAAACTTATCCTTCAACCTACCAAGCAAGAGACCAAACAACAATCAAACCAACAAACAAACCAAAATTGTTAAAAATATATTTAGAGTGAAATTTCACAAGAATACACCAACAAGTGGGATAGGAATAAATAAATAGGCACTCTATATTATAGCTACATCCACAGAGTATGCCACATATAATACCTGCGTATAAACATGTATGAGCCCTTCAAAACTCTTGTTCTTCAAGTGTCCTTGAAAGTTGACAAAAATTTGCACAGGTAACAAAAAGTACCCAGGGTTTGAATTAGACTCAAATCTATTAAGCCCAGCTTTCTTTTTCTTTTTTTTTTTTTTTTAATTAGGTATTTATTTCATTTACATTTCCAATGCTATCCCAAAAGTCCCCCACACGCTCCCCCACCCACCCACTCCCACTTCTTGGCCCTGGCGTTCCCCTGTACTGAGGTATATAAAGTTTGCAAGACTAATGGGCCTCTCTGTCCACTGATGGCCGACTAGGCCATTTTCTGATTCATATGCAGCTAGAGACACGAGCTCCAGGGGGGTACTCGTTAATTCATATTGTTGTTCCACCTATAGGGTTGCAGATCCCTTTAGCTCCTTGGTTACTTTCTCTAGCTCCTCCATTGGGGGCCCTGTGATCCAAGCCCAGTTTTCTTAACTTGTTAAAAACCTGTCATGTCCTGATTGGCTTGGGTCTTGGATCCCTGAGTAGAACTGCTGAGGGAATGAAGGACAGATACAAGAGCACACATCCAGGAAAGCTGTGATTCGGTAGAAATTTGCTATCTCTGGAAACCTGAGACCTCAGTGTGTTTATTAGGCTTCACCCAGCAGGAAGGAGTTGTCTTGTCTCAGTAGGAGCTGGTCTCTGCAGGTGAGCAGTATCCAGCTGTAAACATTAGGGAGGAGGAAGCTTGTAATGTTGCTAGTATTTGAACACTGTGATCAATCATTCATAAATGCTCATACTAGGACTCCAGAGGAAAGTTTGCCATGCCTCTGTAGCCTAGGAAAGGATCTTTGCCAACAACTTCTCGTGGTGGTTCTAAAGTCTTGAAGTTCTCCAGATGGTTGTGCCAATGTCAACAGTACAATACCCAGGACTTCACACTCACGGGGCTGCCTCTACTTCCTACACATATCTTTACTACTTAAGATGTACACGTGTAATTTGTACTCTAGTTACACCAAGACAATCTTCTCTAAATGGCTAGAGTTAAGGTAAAATAGGACCTATGACATATAGGCCAAGAGGTGGTATATGTCTGTTATGTTAGCACTTGGGAGATGGAGGCAGGGGAATCAGGAGATCAAGGCCAATCTCAGATACCTAGCCAGTTTAGGGGGAGTGTGAGTTATATGAAACCCTGTCTCTAAACAGCACAAGTAAGCAAGGCATTGTCTAGTATGACAGACTTGGAAGAAAAATATATGAGATAAACATGAGAATACTAGGAAAGTAGTTTTGAATGTAAATAAGTTGACTTTCTGTTCTTAAACAGAACAAACAGCATTATGCTATCTTTGATTTTTTTCTTTTTTCTTTTTTTTCGCTGTTTTTTATTATATATTTTCTCTATTTACATTTCAAATGGTATCCCCTTTCCTCCTTTCTCCTCTGAAAATTCCCTATCCCATTCCCCTCCTCCCCCTGCTCACCAACCCACCCACTCCTGCTTTCCTGCCCTGGCATTCCCCTACAGTGGGGCATGGAGCCTTCTCAGAACCAAGGGCCTCTCCTCCCATTGATGTCCCACAAGGCCATCCTCTGCTACATATGCAGCTAGGGCCATAGGTCTCTCCATGTGTACTCTTTGGTTGGTGGTTTAGTCCCTGGGACTCTGGGGGTACTGGTTGGTTCATATTGTTGTTCCTCCTATGGGGCTGCAAACCCCTTCAACTCCTTGAGTCCTTTCTCTAGCTCCTCCATTGGGGACCCTATGCTCAGTCCAATGGTTGGGTGAGAGCATCCACCTCTGATTTGTCAGGCACTGGTAGAGCCTCTCAGGAGACAGCTATATCAGGTTCCTGTCAGCAAGCACTTGTTGGCATCCACAGTAGTATCTGGGTTTGTTTTTCTTTAGGTATTGATTACTACACAATAGGATGCATTGCATACATCTTTTATTTGAAGTCCAAATCTCAAAAGTCCATTAATATCTTTCTTATATAGCTAAAATTAAGATAATACTTGATTTGATCCTTTTTCAATTATAAAAATTTCTGAAGTCTCCCACTATTTACAAGATACAATTTGCAAAACACATGAAACTCAAGAAGATGGAAGACCAAAGTGTGGACGCTTTGCCCCTTCTTAGAATTGGGAACACAATACCCATGGAAGGAGTTACAAAGACAAAGTTTGGAGCTGAGATAAAAGGATGGACCATCTAGAGACTGCCATACCCGGGGATCCATCCCATAATCAGCCCCCAAACACTGTCACCATTGCATACACCACTAAGATTTTGCTAAAAGGACCCTGATATAGCTGTCTCTTGTGAGGCTATGCCAGGGCCTGGCAAACACAGAAGTGGATGCTCACAGTCAGCTATAGGATGGATCACAGGACCCCCAATGGAGGAGCTAGAGAAAGGACCCAAGGAGCTAAAGGGATCTGCAACCCTATAGGTGGAACAACAATATGAACTAACCAGCACCCCTGGAGCTCTTGACTCTAGCTGCATATGTATCAGAAGATGGCCTAGATGGCCATCACTGGGAAGAGAGGCCCCTTGATCTTGCAAACTTTATATGCCTCAGTATGGGGGAACGCCACGGCCAAGAAGTGGGAGTGGGTGGGTAGGGGAATGGTGGGGGTAGGGTCTGGGGAACTTTGGGATAGCATTTGAAATGTAAATGAAGAAAATACTTAATTAAAAAAATAAATTAAAAAAATTTCTGAAATTGAAAAACACAAGATACCAGTCTGAAAATTGAACCTTTAGTAAGATTATGTAATCTGAATGACTGTGAGTAAAGTAGAGGTCCGATGCATTATGTCTACCAGCTATTTTATGTGATCATAAAAGTTTGGCTGAATGATGCTTTCCACATAAGAGAGTGTCATGGAAACCATCAACCATGTGTACTTTAATAGAATTTTCTGGTGTGCAAATCACTGGGGTGGAATGATGCAATGGGCCATAAGTATCATGAATTAGGCAATAAATTGAGTATAACACTAATTATATTCACTATAAACTAAAATATAGTGACATTAGGTAGCCATGATGGTATTCTTGGGCTTGAAATCTGAGGTGAAAATGCATTTCAACTTCTCTCACTGAAAGAACTCAGTAGTCTACTGCTGTGTATATCTACTTCTGTTTTTGGCATGGAAACCCAGTACCTAAAGAAAAGGTCATTACCATTATTAAGTTTTGTAAGAAAATCAGTATGCACTAGTATCTGTTTAATAATGGAGACATCATGAATGTCAGACTTAACACACTCTGTAGAGTGCTAATAACACTTAAAGTATACCTTGTCTCAGGTTGAAGTCAGTATTGGAAATTTTATATTACCTGCTCTGCCTGAAAATATTCAAAAGCATTTCTATAAAAAAATATTTCTACCATAGCTGGGTTTTAAAAAATAGTTACTTTTTACAACTTTGCTAAATTTTAGATTTAATTTCCAAGCAGATAATAGTTAAAATCCATATATCATTGAAAATTATCTGAGTTGAATAAAAAGGTTATCTTAAACACTGTATTTTATGGTCTGCGAGGATAAACAAATGATGTATTTATGTCTTTATTTGCAAATTTTTAGTGGTATATATGTTTTCTATATATTATTGATGATAGTAGAAGTGCCTTTTTCTTTATTTCTTTCAGGTCTAGAATTGTGAGGATATAAAATATGCATTTATTCAGAAACTAAACAAAAAAAAAAAAACTTGAGTAATTCTGCATCACAATGACCCTAATTCAGGTCCAGTGATAGATTGGAAGAGGTTGTTTCTTTTTCTATTATATATTTAAATTAAAAATAGGAAGATGTAGTTTCTACTAATGAGTTTTGTAGGGTTGTTTTAATATGATGTCCCTGAGGAGATTTCCTCACTCGGTGTGAAGGCTCCTAAGAGGTGCTTGTGCACCTGATTAATTCATAAATGGCACCGAGGGCTGCACACTCGCCCAATCCTAGTTAAATCATAGTAGGCAGCTATTCCTCTGTAGGATGCATTGCAAATTGTGATGTTCTCATTCGATACCTAATTACAGTCTTCTACCCCAGTCTGATTCTCTCCATAAATTTTTGTAAATGTGATGTCCGTTTTAGAAGGTAGAGACTGAGCTTCATTAAAATGACCTCGATCTATAGGATTTTAATGCTACAATGATTTGTGATTCAAGGGAAAATCTCTGTGAAATTCTAAGAAAAAGATGTATGTGAAAAATGTGGTGGTATAAATGGTTTTTGTTTTTGTTTTTGTTTTGTCAATAATAATTAAAGGGCTACTCCTAGGGACAGAAGAAAAAAGTGAAAAACTTGCTACCCACAGACAGGTATAGTAATTAGTTAAGGAATTAATGTGAAATATATTTGGAAGTGTGGCACTTATTCCTTATGTCTATGCCCCATGGGGTATATTAACCACACTTATGATGATACATGTGAGAATAAGTTGATACATGTGTATAAAATGCTTAGACTAGAACATAGAAGGCTGTATTCAAGGGTTTATATGAAGTTTTAAAAAAAAGGTCTACTTACTCTATCCCCCATGTAAATTATATATATATATTAGTTTTGTGTTTTAGCTCCAACTAGTATTACTTTACTGGCTCTTTCTTCCCCTACCTCTAGAGATCACTCTGCTAATGTTATTTTTATTAAATAAAGTTGACTCTTCTCCTTATAATTGAAAAATAGATTAGAATTTCATCGGTAAACATCTGAGTATATTTTAGATTTTTGGCCAAAACCCATAAACCAAACATATAAATAGTGTGTAATTTAGACCATGTGACTTTTCAAGTTCCCTTTGTAAATCCCACATATTTTGAGGGAATATTATTTATTAAAATATAGTACCTGTTGTCACATCTATGATAAGTGTTCAAGTGCCTCCTGCATATCATCACCATCTGTATAGAGGTTCAAGTTCCAGCTTGCCAAAAAGGGAAGACTGTACCAGTTGAATCTATCATTCAAATCGATGAACTAAAAAGTCATATTTACCTATCATTTGCTTCTGTAATCGGCACATAAGGTTCATGACGTGTGTGAACATTTTTTCAATTCCAATGTCTAGTTTTTTTTTTTTTTTTTTTTTTGGTTTTTTGAGACAGGGTTTCTCTGTATAGCTCTGGCTGTCCTGGAACTCACTTTGTAGACCAGGCTGGCCTCGAACTCAGAAATCCGCCTGCCTCTGCCTCCCACAATGTCTAGTTTTTAAATATGGTCATTTAATTTAGGAGTTTAAAGAGATCAAAGGAATATGTAGATCATCAATGTCTTAAATGAAACATAAAAGGGAAAGAAGTGGTTTATAGGCTTTCGCTGGTTTGGCGATCAGTTACGAGTACTGACAGACTACAGTGATTCATCGATGCTCTTCTTTCCATCCTACATTTTACTAGAAAGAGCAGAGTGGCAGGAGAAAAAAGAACCATGAAAAAGGCAAAAACACAAACATGAAAACACCTTTTTGGTGTTGTTTAATTTATCAGTGGCATCATCATCACCAGGGTTAGGTAAGTCTTGCCATCACACTCAGCTGAATTGTATCAAGTCACCTGGACAACACATAAAAAATCCATTTAGACACTGTGCTGACTTTTAAGGTCCTATGCTTAGGATGTCAAATTTTCTGTTTTTACACAACGATGTCCTAAGCTTTATTTTTACAAAACCTTTCACTTATAAAATTACCCAGTTGACAAAGGACAATTATCATCATTTTAAAATGCTTTGGATATGTGCCACTTAGCCATCTATTTTTTTTTCTCGTTCACATTTTAGATCACAGCATAGAGAAATTTGATCACTTCACTTAGTAAAGCTATTCTGACCCCAGTCAAAATAAGGTAAAGAATTAAGTGGTTACATGTGGTGCTAGGATAAAATTGCAGTTAAGGTTCAATCCGCAAGATGATGCTCTGATCTCTCATTGGACAAAGGAGTTCATTGTTTTTAGAATCAATAGCACACTTGAAACCTTGGTCCCTTAGCTGGGTGACTCATTATGTTAGATGCTGGTGATTGCTATGTTGGTGAAGACACTGGCTAGGGATGAGTCTAGCTGAATCTCACGGAAGTGGGTAGTAAAAAGTACTTCTGTTGCTCTGAAAGTGGAATTGTAATGCAATGAATTCATAAATTGAGTCGGAACAAAT